>NW_022196906.1:111235771-111265952 GCF_008632895.1 Mastomys coucha | reverse complement strand
CTAAGGGGCTGCAAACCCCTCAGCTCCATTGATCCTTTCTCTAACTTCTTCACTGGGGACCCTGTGCTTTTTAAGTCTAGAAGGAAAGTAAGAGGTGAGGGATAGGTTTTGACACTAAGCATTTAATTTGAATCAGTTAATTTTCTTGCTTGCTTTAATTTGAGATGTCTCGGGTAGCTCACACTGGACTCCATCTTATTATGCCTTGGCTTACCTCAAATTCTTAATCTTTCTGCCTCTGCACCTCTTCCCAAGTGCTAGGACTATGTAAAAGCCAGATGCTGGATCTGATTATTAAACAGCATAGAAATCCTGAATATATCCTTAATGTCAGGTTTGTAAGCATTGACCAATCATAAATAGAACTCCACAACAAAGCAAAACATATAGCAACCAGGAAAATCAAACAAACAAACAAACAAACAACTTAAAAATTGTGAAAGTTTGAGTAGAGACCCTCAAGTTTTGGGGGAGATAATATTTAAACACACTGATCTTTAAAGGAGTTGGTTCCATGCATGGGTGGCTGGTGCTGTGGAGTAGATGAAGTAGTGTTTGTAAAAATTGGATCTAAATACTCATGAAAATTTACCATATAATAAACTGGACTTTTCAGTCATCAGAAAGCAATCATTTTGAAAACATTCACTAGATATCTAGTGAAAGAATAAAGCTATATACTTATTCAAAAATATGATAATTTTTATGTTGCAGAATACTTTAATATAAATTAAATGAATTTCTGGAGTGTAAAGCTGAGCTAGTACAGATAAAATATAAGACAGACACAAAATCAAGAAGCCACAGGACAAAAATAGATTTTATTTATATGGTTAAATATATGCTGGGACATTTTAATTTATATGTAAAATCTGCAATAAGCACTTGCAGGGATGTGTTTGGCTTCTTATCTGTATGTTGTGTATAGTATTGCCTTTGACACTGGGTCTTGATCCAGTTAGTGGTCTGCAGATGGAGAGAGGCGGGATGTCTCTCAGGTAGTGGCATTGGCTTGGTGAGCAAGAGGCCATGAGTTCAATCCCAGCACTGTGTAAACTGAGGTGTGGCAGTTCGAGCCTGTCCTTGCAGTGCTCAAGATACAGGGGTTCAAAAGGTTAAGTGTTCAAGGTCATCTACTACTACTGAATGTGAGGCTAGCCTGGCTTACATTAGACTCTGCCTCAAAACTAAACATGAAACTTGCATGGTTTGACTTTTTATCTTGCTGAAGTGGGATGAGGGAGGTGCGCACAGCTGGATGGTCTGCTGCTCCTGGGAAGAGTTACGCTCTGGAATTTGTCTTCAACATCTGCCAATTTCAGAGTCTTTTTGTTGCCTGTTCTTGAAGTATCTCTGTCGCTGTCCTTAGCAAAGCCCCTTGTGTTTCTCCTGAAAGTAACTGGGGTAATACTTCCAATGAAGTTCTTTCTCTAAAGAGTGTCGAGACTGGAAGTGTGACGAAGGAAGACAATCCCAGGAGACAGAGATTCAGAACAGCATCCTCACTGAGAAAAACACTGAGGACTCTTAACATTTCTATGAAAAAGGGAAGCTCTTATGAGCATTTGTTGCTTAAGGCATATAAAGGACACAGACAGAAATAGTATTTTGTGTACATACTAGTTGAGGGTGGGGAGATAGCTCAGTAAGGTGTCCCAACACAAGTGAGAGAGCCAGAGTTTGACCCCAGAACTCACATAGAAATCTAAAATACACCCCAGCAATGAGGACATGGAACCTGAAGAGGCCACCTCCTACAGCCAGGTATGACCCTCAGAGGGATAAGGACACCAATCCACTTTGGGCCCCAAATCTGTCCTGTCTAAAAGAAATTCAAGGCCAAAGATGGAGCAGAGGCTGAGGGAATGGCTAACTAATAACAAGCCCAACTCGAAACCATCCCGTTAGCAAATACCAACCCCTGACATCATTAATGATGCTCTGTTATGCTTGCACACAGGAGCCTAGCATAACTGTCCTCTGAGAGGCTCTACCCAGCAGCTGACTGAAACAGATGCAGACACCCACGGCCAAACACTGGGCAGAGGTCAGGGATACTTATGAAAGAGTTAGGGGAAGAATCAAAGGCCCTGAAGGGGATGGGGTGGGAACCCTGAAGGGCAAACAAAAGAGTCAACTAGGCTGGATCGCTGGGAGCCCTCAGGGACCGAGTCACCAGGCAAAGAGCACACAGGAGCTGGAACGAGGCCCCCACACATGTGTGACACACATGTAGCTCAGTCTCCATGGTTGCCTTGTCTGGCCTTAGAGAGAGCAGATCTGCCTAATCTGGCAGACTTGATGCACAGGTGGACAGGACATCTCCCTCCAGGGAGGGACGTCCTCTCAGAGGAGAAAGGGATGGGGAGAGGAGAGGGACTCTGCGAGGGAGGGGCCAGGAGGTGGAACTAATTGTGTGCTTTAATCCCAACAATGGAGAGGTAGAGACAGACAGATCCCTAGAGCCCACCAGTCAGCAAGCTTAGCCCAATCACCAAATCTCTGTTCCAGTGAGAAGTGAGAGTCTTGGGTTTGTTTGTTTGTTTGTTTGTTTGTTTTGTTTTGTTTTTGTTTTTTTGAGACAGGGTTTCTTTGTATAGTCCTGGCTGTCCTGCAACTCACTCTGTAGACCAGGCTGGCCTCGAACTCAGAAATCCACCTGCCTCTGCCTCCCAAGTGCTGAGATTAAAGGTGTGTGCCACTACTGCCAGGCTTGAGTCTTGGTCTTAAAACAGTGAATGGAGAAGTGCCCAACTGAAAACAACTGGGTCAGTTTCTAACATCCATATAAAGACATGTACACACAAACACACACAGCTACATAAGTGTGTGTGTGTGTGTGTGTGTGTGTGTGTGTGTGTGTATGTGTGGGTGTGTGTGTTTCTTTAGCATTTATTTAGAGGGTTGCATACTAGCCAGGGCCCTGACATTGGTGTTTGTCAACCTCCATGTTAAATGTGCCTCTTTGGGACCAGTCACCATGCGCCCTTCACGGACACCCCGCTGTCACTGATATATTATTATTTTAGTTTTCCCTCTTACACCTTACATTCTGGGAGAATGTGTCTCAGGATTTATTCTCATCTGCTCTTCTCCTCCCTTCTCTTTCTCTCCTCACCTCTGGTCACTGTGTATCACATATCTGGTGGCAGCAGATAATTTGAATGGCGCTTTGAGGAAAGAAGCCCAGGCCTGTCTTCTCAGATGGACATTCGTCTTTCCAGAGTGGTTGGTAATAAATAATCTGGACTAAATGTTTCTGTAGAAGGTGGTTTTAGTCTCATTAACAGGTTGCCTACGGCTGAGTCATTGGAACTTGGTGACATTAATCTAATAGTTTATTCATATAAGGAGCCAATTTTCTCTTTCAAAATAGGTCAGTTTCTTCTTAGTATAATCAGCCAATACTGAAGCTCTCCTAGGAGACAGATTAATTATTTTTGAAAAGTGACTCCTCATTTGGCTGGCATCATTACTCAGTGGGCGAGAGCATGTGCACTGCAAGCCTGAGGGCCTGAGTTCAAGTCCTCGCTCACACAGAAGGCCTGGATGCGCCTGTAACTCTTGTTCTCACAGAAAGCAGGATATGGCTGGATAGACCTGTAATCCTAGCTTTGTAGGGGGTACACACAAGAAGATCAGATGATGCCTGGCTCTTGGCCCAGTGAGAAACCCTATCAGAAGGGGACAGGCAAGGTAACAGAGTGGGACACATGACAACCTCCTTTGCAAAGCCTCCACAGGTGTGCAAGGACTCATGTACCACTAACCCGCCTCACCCACTGCTTCTCAGAGACACTATTTCTCCTCAGTAACAAATAAATGTCTAGCTTATACTGTTATTTGAGTTCCCCATCATCTGGATAATCATAGTATCATTACTGACATATTTTCCCACCATCCTCCCATCTCAGATGGGAACGGAGATACGGGCATACTTCTCCAGTTTTCTTCATCTGTCCTCGCCTTCTTCCTTATTAAAAAATTACTCGTGTGGAAAATTAAAAAGAAAGCAAAACGAACCACAAAATCACAACTCTCTGGCACTCAGACGATTTGCAATCTTCATAACTATTAACAATGTGCTCCCTGCAGACAGCAGGGTGGAGGACTCAGGCGGAGGACTCAGGCGGTTGCTCCTGCCTTGCCAGCTCCTCTCCTCCCACTCGAGGAGAGGGAGAAGAAGCAATCAAGAGAAACTGGCACTGAGAGAGCCTTGGACTGATCTTAAGTCTTAAAAGATGATTAGCATATCTTTTGAAAGTATGGCAGATGACTCCCAAGAGAAGCGACATCAGCAAAAAGAATAGGAAAAGCAGGGATTTGTAACCATTCATGGACGTGCTCTCTTCTGTTGTCTTTTTTATTTTCACTGATCAGTTAAACTCCACTAGCATTTAAGACATCACAGAATGATAGTGCAGAGGTGGGCAGTGGTCTCATGTTGGTGTGTGTTCTGTGTACAATTGAAACACAAGAAACACTCTACTGCATCAAGAGATGCCGTAAGGACCCTGACGTTTACCCATTTGCAGTAGAGACCAAATGGATCTTCAGCCCAACCACTGAATTAATCCTTATTGTCTTACAGCTAATGGCAGAACAACTAAAAGGGGTTTGTTGACCACTGTGATATTTAATATTGATCATCAGCTCGACAGGACTTAGAATTACCATGGAAACAAACCTCTGGGCATTTCTGCAACAGAGTTTCTAGAATGGACTAATTGAGACAGAAGGACTCACCAGAAATATGAACAGGACAACTCCAAAGGCTTTGGAGAAGACTGAGTAAAAGGGAGAAAAGGTGGCTGTGAGCTGTGTGTGAGCATTCTCTGCTGCGCTTCCTGGCTGTGTGCTGTAAAGAGCTACCTTGTGCCCTGCTACCACGATAGACTGTGTTCTAAACCTACGAGCCCAAAGGAACCCTTCCGAAGTTGCTCTTGTCAGATTTTTTTGTGGCACCAGCAAGACAGGTAGATAATATAGCAGCCACCATGGGCCAATTATAATTTATTGAATGTCACATTCAGGTTTGGGTTCATGATTGCCATGTTCCTGCATGTAGAGATAAATCAGAAGTCAAATATTTGAGTGAGAAAAGTGTAGCCATGGCAGGCTAAAGGACAGTGGACTACAAGTAAAGTTGATGGGGCCGAGGAGGAGACTGGAATGCAAGCTGGGCACTCCACACATAGACTGCAGGGCCAGACCTCAGTGTGGTCTGCACCAGGGGCTCCTTAACGGTGCAATGGTGGAGTGAGTTTCCCTGATCTCTTTTGCTCTGATGATTTGGACCCTTGCATTTGCTTTAGAGTTGAACACCCATCTGGGTGGAGGGAGAGATAACTGTGCTGTGAAAGAATATGTTGTAGAGGTTCTGATGTGTATAAAGAAAAGGCAAACCTCACATGTTTTACTCTTGGCTGAGGTCTCCTCCATGCACCTTTTCAGCCAGAAAAAAACAGAGCCTAAAACTTCCAACAGGTTTTGGGTAATGTAAAGATGGGTATGTTTCCATGTAGGATGAATTCCATAGTAACAAATAATAAACTGACACCCCTGTCCTTTCGGCTCAGATCTTCTGGTCGAGCTATCTGGAAAAGCACAGCATCTCAGTGAGGATGCTCAAGGGTCAGAGCATCTCTGTGATGTCCTTTCATGGCCAAAGCCACAACCCCTGGCTCCCTCTCCCTCCTCACCTTTCAACTCAATGTGTTTTTGTTGTTTTAAGAGTGTTGTCAGGGAGTCATATGATATATGAGACTTCATGATAGGGTGACTTGTTCAGTATAATTATCTGAAGATAGAGCAGAGATAGTATCTATTAATACTCAATTAAACAATGATCTATCTAAAATGTATCTACATCTATCATCTATCTATCTATTATCTATCTATCATCTATCTATATCATTGCCATCTGTATCAACCTAGCTATCTTATATATATAATCTATCGTTGATATATCTTTCCCTCTACCATCTATGGATCTATTGTCTATCAATCATTTTCTATATTACCTTTTCATCTATCTATCTATCTATCCATCTATCTAGCTATCTATCTATCATCTATCAATAATTTTCTTCCTGTTATTTTAAGTACTACTCAATGACATGGTTGTAACACAGTTTGTTTAACCCTTGGTTTACTAAAGGGCATCTAAGTTTAATCCAGTTTCTGTAATGAATGAAAGTGACATGATCAATCATCTATAAGTTTCTGTGTGCTCAAAAAGTCTTTTCTGAGATAAATGTCCACGAGTGCAGTTTCTGGGTTATATGACAGGTGCCTACTCATTTTCTCTAACAGTAACTGACAAGACATTTCCAGAGTGGCTGTTCCATTTACATTCTGCCCAGCACTGGCAACTGACAACATTTCTCCCAATCTCCCCAGCTTTCACGTTAGCCATTGAATAGATGTATGAAGGCATCTCATTGTGTTTTTAATTTCTGTTTCCCTGGTGACCACTGGTGTTGAATGTTTTGTTTATCTGACATATCTTGTTTGCAGAAATGTCTGCTCACCCACCCCATCTTATACTTGGCTTATGTGGTAGTCACTCCAGTAGCTTTTGAGAGTCATGTGTTTATTCTACGTGGTAGGCTGGTCACATGTGTGATGTGTTGTTATGTTTTCCTGTTTTGAAGCTCATCATATTCTCCTCTTAGCAAGCACTTTGGGAGAGCGAGCTTCAAAGCTTGATGAAGTTCAGTTTATCAATGTTTCCTGTTGGTACCATAGAAGAATGGGAAGACTCCAATGATCCTCTCTCTATATTTATTTATAGACATCTTATAGTTTTATATGTTAGATTTAAGTTTGGGACCCAAATAGAGTTCATTTCTAAGTAAGGCTTAAAGTCTATTTGGGATTTGCTTCATTTTGTGTCCTTTTATCAATGATACTCAGTTACTATGGCATCATCTAATGGAAATGCTGTCATTTTTCCAGAGTCTTCCAGACTTTATCAGAATAGCTGTGGTGTTGTGGTAAAAGATCCTTTGTCCTCATCCTGTCTGTGTCACTGGATTCTCTGCCAACACAACAAATTTGTAACAATCACAGCTGCATGATTTGGAAATTAAATGTGGCAATTCCTTGTACTTCATTCTTTTTAGAAATTGTTCTAATTATTCCAGTTTCTTTTTCTCTCCATATAAATTCTCAAAAACTGTTGGCTTATATCTGTTACTATTACTGGGTAAAAAAATCTTGTGTTTTTAAATGCAGGTCCTACACTCTCTCTCCTACCCTTATTTTGTTAAATGGATGAAGTATTAAACTGACTCCTAATGATTTGTCATTTATATCTATAGACTAATGCAGCTCTCCACTCTTATCAGGGAGACTTCCATTTCCAGGAAATTGTGATTAACACAGAGACCCACCACTGGTCAACATACAGAGAATAAGAGACTGAAGGATGCACAGCCCTAACGGAAATCTATCTATCTATCTATCTATCTATCTATCTATCTATCTATCTATCTATATATATATATATATACCTACCTATTGATCTACTGATCTATCGATCTATCTATGCATATATGCATATACATATGCACACATATACATATACAATACATAGATATATACACATACATATTCATATATACATATACACATACATATATACATAACATATATACCACGCTCCCTCCTAAGGCCTAGGGATCATTATGGAAGAGGGGTCCGAAAACACACAGGAGCCAGAAGCAATGGAAGACTACAAGAAATAGTGTCCTCTTGATATGTCAAGGCGTATGTGAACTACAATGCTTGTAAGACTGTGCATGAGACCTGTGCAAGCCCTAGCTAGACAAAATCCCAGCATGGAGAGGGAAGCTGGGCATGAAATCTCACTCCTAGCCAGGGAGCTATTGGCAAGTATTGACTGTTGGGAAAGAGAGTCAGTTTTTCCTAAGAGTGTGAGTGTCACTCAGGTAAACTGGCCACACTTTAGTGGAATGTCATATGTCTAAGAATAGTGGGTATGTGTGGAAGGAGCTGGGCAAGGGATAGATATGGTCAAATATGTTAAATGAAATTATTAATGTATTAATAAAATATATATCCTTAGGTGGAATAATTAATAAAATTTATAAAAAATTGATTGATAAAAATGGAAAAAATCACTTTTAAATGTGCGAGTGCCGCTGTGACTTGCTGAGAATCGTGAAGCTCGACGTCAGCAGAAAGATTTCTGTGGAAGGTCGTCATGAAGGTGGGGCAGTCCTTCCTTTTGTATTTTCTTGAGACTTAGTCACAGCTGGGAGCTGCATTTTATCAAAGCTCGTTCCTCCACGGACTGGCCTGTTGATTTGTTTCCCCTTCGTGGATTGGTGACTCTGCTGATTCCACCAATGTTTAAACACGAAACAGACACGACAAGCTGCCTCTGCCAGCCTTCTCTGCCTAGCCTGACTGTAGAAATGCTTCCTCTTGCTATGCCCATCTCCGTTCTGAGTGGCTCAGATTGCTTTGTGGGCATTTTCCCTGCGCACGTGTACAAGCACCTCAGATATTGGCCTCCGGTTTGCCTCTGCTGTTAAGCAGGGTTTAGGAACCGCAAGACAGAAAGCGCTTTTGACTCTTATTTTTCCTGTTGGCGTTCTGTCTTCCCTGCCCAGTCTCCCAGACTCCTGCTTCTGCTTCTTTTCTGTAGAGAACTCCATCAGCCATTCTGTAAAGAGGATTCCGCAGTAAACACTGACATTTGAGAGTATCTTGATTTTGTTTTGCATTCTGGAATGATGCTGCAATATCTGTAGAGTTTGGAGCCTATAATTCTTTGCATACTTAGTAAATATTTTATCACCTCTTTTAGCCCTGCATGGTTTCCGAGAAGAAGCCAACTTGTGTTGTTTATCTCTGGAGGCTATCGGTATTTTTTTCCTCTTTTATTTCTCAAGCTTTAGGCTGTCTTGGCATGGGTTCCCTGGAGTTTTCCTATCTGGGGTTCACTTAGCTTTCTTCAAGCTCTCCGATACCACTTTTGTGATGGAATCAGCCTGCCTCATGACAACTCTACTAGGAGGGAGCTGTGAGTTCCTCCTCGACCTTTGCTGCTGTGAATAGTAGTGGCCCAGAGACAGTGATGGTTGGCGTAGAGAAAGTCGAAACATAGTTGCCTTTTTACTGTAGCCAATGATGGCCAATCATGATTATCAACTTGAGTAGGAAATGTCCAGAAACTGGGCAAGGACACTTCTTGGTGTGTCTGTGAGAGTGTTTCTGGAGATGATTTAGACCATGAGAGTTTAATCCATTTTAGATGCAAACTTTAAGTCTGCTATCCAGAAGTGGTAAACTGTCAAAGGTGGCATCCCATTGGAGGAAGTAGCTTACATTGATTGTCCTGGCCCATTTCTATTAAGACCCACCACATTCTATGTCCCAGCTGCCATGTAGCGTGAGACTCCACCTCCGTCTTCTCCATGAACTTCATCTGTACTCAGAGTCAACAGAGCCAACCATGGTGATGGACTGAAATCTCTTGAATCTATGAACCAAAATAAGTTTCTTCTTTAACTTCCTTCTGATGGGCCCGTGGTCTCCGTGGTGATAAACCTAACTGTAGATGCCCTTTCCTGGTTTTTAAGAGGCATGGAATGGGATCTGGGAGAAGAGAGCATGCTTCCACCTTTGTTTCTGACCTGCTGTCTGCTTAGCTCTATGTCTGGGATTCATGTACTAGCGTGTAAGCCCAGGGGACTCATGGCTATGTCCTTCCTTACTCCTGACTTCACACCTGCTTTTCTCTCCTTTGCATTTATTCAGAGCTTCTGCTGTCGGAACCTCTATCTTATCACAGGACACACTGTGCTTTTTTAGTTTTACATTTAGAAGTTTTCTCAGGAGGAATGTTTGTTTGTATGTTTTCCCCTTCCACATTTACTGCTATTTTGTTCCTTTCTCCTCTATTCTAAATGTTTATACACTGTATCAATGCTTTTGTTGACAAGACTGGGTTCTGACGGAGGAGATAAGACCTAAAGTGAGGTTACTCAAGCTATTCCGATGTGTGTTGTCTCCTGTAGTTTAAGTCAAAGAACAGCTTCACAATATTGATAAGTTTCAATTAGCAGGCTGCCCGTGTCTGCTGTTATTCAATACAGAAAAGCAATTGAGAAGCAATACTGGAATAATTTAGTGAGAAATATGAACACAGCTAGAGTCCTAACTACTGGCGTGGGTTCAATTAATTCCATGGTCACACTCAATGAGCAAGCTTTGCAAAATAAACAGAACCTATAATATTTGTGTCAATGCTTTTAGACGATGCCCTAAAGGTTATTTTAAACATCTTGAAAAATGCTTTCCTATGTCCTGGCATCTTACTTTTCTCTTAGTGAATAATTGAAACACCATAGAACAGTACAACCCACATCCTGGTTCCAAGACCGATTCTTAAAGTGAGACTTGAAGGACTGTCTATCTCTCTCACAGTTCTCGGTGTCTATAGGTGACTCTTGTATAATGCTGCTGGTAAGATGAGCAGAGATCTCTGGGTCATGGATGCATGTGATGAGGGGTTTAGATGCTAGCTTGACTCCAGGGCTCTTTCCGCTCCACCTTGTTCTACAATGAAAGAGGGTAAGTACCCTTGCCTGTGTCAATGCTGACGTTTCACTTTTAACTTTTAGGTTTTTCTATTTCACCACATGACTACCATGTGAGCAAATTGCTCTTGGTGGAACTAAGACTTTGTAAGACTTTTCTATGGGTAGTTTCCCCACCTCTTAATCTTGGAGTCACATCATAGTGAACGAAATTGCCCATCCAGGGGCTAGAGAAATGGGTTAATGGTTTTGAGCTCTGGCTACTCTTGCAGAGGATCTAGATTCAGTTTCCAGCACCACATGGTGGCTCACAACCATTTTTCACTCAAGTTCTAGGGGATCTGACACCTTCTTCTGCTGCCTCAGCAGTCCCTGCACACACAGTACACATGCATACATGTAGACAAAACACTCGTACAAAAAATAAAAATATAAAAAAGTAAATCTTAAGAAGAAATTGCTTATTGAGTTTGAGACAGGAGAGTAAAGTTGGAAAGAAGAAGAGGGAAAGAGGGAGAATGTGACACAGAGAGGGGACAGTGGAAAGACACAAGAAGTCACAGCTCATTAAAATATAAGGTATTTATGACTTCCTGTGTATTAGTCATGTTTTGTGTCTATTTTGACCATTGCAGTATGAATGGATTTATATTTACTGTTAGCCTTCAGTCTTAGAGATTTCTATAGGTTGTGGATATGCTCCAGATGCATTTTACACATTTTTGGATATGCTTGCAAAAATAAATAAAATGTATTATTAAAAAGTCTGTTAAAGTCTCATAGACACTGAAGAGATGGTTCTGTGGTTAAGAGCGCTTGCCATTCTTGCTTTTGCTATTCCATACCCTGAGGCACATGTGGTGCACAAGCATGCATGCAGGTAAAATACTGAGACACATGAAATCATAAAAGAAATAGACTGTTTTTAAATAAAAATATCATCTATAAAAGTTTCATAATTGATTTCCATTCTAGGTTTAAAAAGATTATGAAGGAAAGAAATGGTAAATACATTTTCACATGTCCTCTCTCTCTCCCTCTCTCTCTCTGTCTCTGTCTCTGTCTCTCTGCCTTTCTCCCTCCCTCTCCCTTTCAGCCATGTTTGTGTTCTTGGCAATTATCAAGCAATAAACCTAGTTTCAGATTTTATTAAAGTATTTGGAACCCAAATTGGACGGGAAAAATAAATCTGTCCATGTCCAGGGAGTAACAGAACATTACCAATAAACACCTTGGTCTGTAAAGGCCAAATTGTGTTAGACAGGTTTGGTCACACTTTTCCAATTGAATCACCGGTTAGTGAATGAAGACAAAGAAATAGGTGCAATATATTTGGCTCATTAGCTAGAGTGCACAGCTCTGTGTGTCTGCACATCAAGGCGAACCCAAGGAAGAGGAAGTTGAGGACTAGCTGTCCCAGTCAGCTGTGGAAATTACTGGTGTATTGCCTCAACAACTGAGGAGGACAGAGAGCAGTGGCCACACTGTGTCTGGGATTGGATCAGTGGGAGTTTGCTACTGTGGGCGAACCCTGCCCATGTGCCTGTTCCCCCGTCCACTCCCGTCCAGTCTGCACGGGGTACTGGGAGGCAGCCGCTGGTATTTGTTACGCCCCTCTCTCCCCTGTGGCCTTCTAATCCAACTTTTCTCAAG
Source organism: Mastomys coucha (assembly GCF_008632895.1). Taxonomy (NCBI): domain Eukaryota; kingdom Metazoa; phylum Chordata; class Mammalia; order Rodentia; family Muridae; genus Mastomys; species Mastomys coucha. Next base: position 111,253,725 of record NW_022196906.1, on the reverse strand, counting down.
TCCCGATGCCTGTCCACTGCACCTGGACTGCTGTATGGTAGCAACGACCAGAGTGGAGCCTCTATACTCTCTCAGCCTCACTGAGCTCTTGTTGTAGTGTCTAATTTTAATAACTTCTTAGTAGCTAAGAACTCTTGTATACGGATTTCCTTATTCTTCAAGCCCATATTGGGGCAGCAAGGGCCTGCACCAAGCCCATTGACAGTTTCATCTTTTTGTTTCACTCTCTTGCAGTCCCCTTAGAGGAGCCCTGGAGACCCTTTGTCACCATCCCTACAAGCCAGACATCAGCTCAGTCTGGAAGGTCCTGATCCTACCTCTCTGTACTTACTTCTATTTTGGCTGGCTCTGCCATCTGAATACTGTTTCCTAATATTTTCTTTTTCCAAAAAAATTTCTAGGATGAAAACCACAAAAAAAGATTGATAACATTCACAAAGTTCAACAGCAAGTCATGTCTGGGAAGTCATGCTTTCCAAAATTCTGTTGCTTTATTGTGAGAGAGTCCATTTCCAAAAAGAGCTGAGACGTGAAGTTTTGTTGACCTAACTCTGAGCTGCTAATCTTTTGCTGTAGGCTCAGAGAGAAGGCTTTTTCTCTGGTGAAGTGGTTAGCAGGATCCTGAGGAGATATGGAAGTCTAATCCTTCACCTGCTCTTGCTCTCCATAGCCCGTCATCCTGAGTTCTTCACATCTATAACACCCTTCCAAACTCAGGCCAGCATTCCATCTTCACCTCGCCATGGACACTGTTTGAGATGTGGACATGGTCCTCCAGTCAGCTATTTAATGAGACCAAGCCCCAGCCACTCCAGGCTCCCTCACTGTGGCAATCACAGAAGACTTCTGGTTCATATAGCTGTTCGAAAGAAAATGCTACCAGTGGTGTTCCCAACTGAAGATGGAGATGCTCGGTTCTTATCTTCTCCATCAAATCCTTAATCAGACAGTCACAAAGAAGCACACTGGTTGACGATGAGCTTCATGCTAAGAATTGTTCCAGGGAGTTACTTAAGATGAATTTCCTCTCTCATTTAATTTTCCCAAAGACCTCACAAGTCCAGTTATACAGATGAGGAAATCAGGAATTAGAGGGCAAGCTACTAACTACTACTGCTGCAGGATGGGTGGAAGACCAAGATGGATGGACTAGAATGTTCACTGCCCAGTGGGGATGCTGCTGTCTCACAGCTGGTGTCTCCAGTACTGGGCCACACTGCACCTAAGCTTGGCTGGAGGCATCTGTCATTATGAAGGCATCTTCTCAGATTTTTAATAATCAGTCTCCCACCCTGTACTATTCATTGATATTATTTTGAAAGTAAACATACTTAGTGACAGCTAAGAGCAGAGAAGTCCACGGACTTTGAGTACACATTTTGATGTTTTATTACCAAGTGCACACACCCAGATCAAGAAATGTTATTAGTGCCATGGTCCCCTTTCCTCTTATCCCTTATACTAGCAATAACTAGTACAGAAAAAATTAGCTGGATACTTTCTATCTCTTCCTTTTGTTTTACAAAAAAGAGTAATTCATTTATTTTTGACAGGGTCCACACATGGCACAGAGTTTTTAAGTTTTTCTTCCATCAGGTGGTCCCAGGGATTGAACTCAGGTCATCGGTCTTGGCAGCAAGCACCTTTCCCTATTGAGCTATCTCAGTGTCCTCCTCTTACTTCTTCTTGAATCTAAGATAACTAGACTCATAAAAAATGTCTCTTATGTCTCACTTTTGTTCCTCATTTTTCTGTGGGATTAATGCAGATTTTTTTCTATTTTTATCACTGTGTAATATTCAGTTGGATACTGTAAGACTTTACATATTTTACTTTTAAGTGACAAACTGCTGGGTTTGTTTTTTTTTTCCAATTTGAGGGTCTCATTGCTATGGTGAGGTGTCTTAATCTTTATCCTTCCTTTAAAAAAAACTTTTAAAAATATATGGCTGGGCAGAGATGGCTCATGTCTTTAATCACAACACTTGGAAGACAGAGGCAGGTGGATTTCTGAGTTTGAGGCCAGCCTGGTCTACAAAATGAGTTCCAGGATAGCCAGGGCTACACAGAGAAACACTGTTTCAAAACAAGCAAACAACTTAACAAAACAAAGCAAACATGATTCATGTAATGTTTTTTAAGTTATGCAATGTGTATGTTTGTCTGCATGTGATTTCATGTAGCATATTCAGGCAGGTCCAGTCAGAAGCCAGGAGAGGGCATCCCGTTCCCCAGAAGTAGAAGTAAACATCTTTAGCCAGGCCCTCTGTAGAACTGTAACTGCTCAGCTATCTCCAGCACCTTAAGCAACTCTCCCACTGCTCACAGCCTTACAGTTATGTTAATTTCTATTTGGGGCTGGAGACACTGGAGGCAGCGAATATTCAGCTAGAATGAGGGTTGCCAAAAATATCTCCAATGGCCTTTACAACGGTGTGACTCTTAATTCCACACATGAAATTCTTAATTTCATGCTCGCATACCAGTAGCCTTTAAACAGCAAATCTATTGTGTTTGTGTACAGCACTGTGTGCATGTGTTGTGTGCATGTATGTGTATGAGAGAGAATGTATTTGTGCATATGTGAGTATCTATGTGGAGGTCAGAGGTCAACACCAAACGTCTCCCTAGGGCAGGGTCTCTCTACACCCAGTTCTCACTGATCCAGGTCATGTGGCTTCATGGTATCTCTTGTTCTGCCTCCCTAGCTCTGGAGTTAGAGATGTATACGGCCACACCTGGTTTTTCATGTTGGTGCCAGGATCTGAACTCTTGTCCTCATGCTTGTGTGTCAAGCTCTTACTGACTGAGCCGTCTTCCCAAGCCCCTGATGACTTGGGGCGGGGAGTTTCAGCGCCTTTGTAATCAGTCATTATGCTGAGAATCTTTTGAGGCTGCATCTGTAGTATGAGTTCTAAATATCGCTGAATCTAGTCTCCGTTATCTGCCTCATGGCCCAGGGCACCTCAGATGTCAGCAGGACCTTCCAGAGCGCAGCCTGTAGTCTGGTGCCTGGCAATATATCCCTCTAACACGGTGCATGCTCTAAGCCCTCGGTCCTTCTCTGCTCACTCCCTATTCTACGGGCCTGGCCTGTGGGCCTGTGTACCAGAGGCTTTCACGAAGATCTCTGGCCCGCCCGGTGTGAGAGTTCTGGTGAAGTTCTTCCGCTGCTTCTGCCTCTGCAGTTGGCTTCTGCCATGCTTTCCAGGTCACTCAGTGACTCCCTGCACTGAGTCAGGTCAGGCTGGGCTCGAGTGTGGCGCACCTTCAGGAGGCCTTTCGGGAGAGCAGACCTCTCCCCAAGCGTTACAGCTCTTAGAACAAAAGGCTCAGATGACGGAGTAGTTCTCGAACACCTTTAATTCTCTGGATAGGATTTATATACAGCTTTGGGGGTGATTCAGGGTTCGACAGCAGGCACTTCTCATTGGTTTGGACTGAAGGCTTCCCACATTATTTACATGTGGGAAGGCTTGGTGCTACCTATACGTGACCAATATCACACACCCCTCCTGCGGGGGCTGTGGGAGCTGTGACTGCAACAGGCGCCGGGGCCCAGGAGGACCCAGGCAGCTGGAGGTTACCACCCACAGGGTCTCCAGGGTTCCAGACCTTTTGCTCGACCGGACCAGGTTGTCTGCACAGCCCACCGCCTCACGCTGGCCTGCATGCCGTTTTCACTCTACATTGTCAGCAAGCATGGTCCTTAGACATTTTCCTTGAATTGTGCGTAAGTCAAGCCCACCTTGTTCTGAGGTCTCATCTCTAATACAGAATGCTAGCTCCTCTTCTCCTTATGCTTCACTCTGATTTTAAGGTGTGTGTGTGTGTGTGTACATGTGTGTGTGTGTGTGTGTACATGTGTGTGAGGTATGCACACAAGTCCATGCACCCATAGATGTGCAGATGAAGACTAGGAGTCAGCATCAGGGCCTCTATCACTCTCCACCTTATTTCCTGGCCCTGTTTTCCCCAGGGATCCACCTGTCTTTCTCCAGTTCACTGTGGCTACAGTTGCATGCTGCCACTCAGGGCTAACTAACATGTCCTCATGCTTACAAGGTGCATACTACACCTACTGAGATGCCCGCTAGCCCCTCCTACTGAGCTGCCCGCTAGCCCCTCCTACTGAGCTGCCCGCTAGCCCCTCCTACTGAGCTGCCCGCTAGCCCCACCTACTGATCTGCCCGCTAGGCCCAAGTGGTGAGTCTTACGCTTATGATATTTTTTTTGGCCCAAGACCTTCCCGCCCTTGGGCTGCCTCTTCAAGCCTACTCCCGTCTGGATCTGCCTGTGAGGTGATAGAGGAGAGCTGCCACCATGGTTTTCTGCCTTGTAGAGGCACTTTGAGGGCAACTCACAGTAGTTCTTTAAATCTCTAGACAGGAGACAGGGTTACAAGCTCTAACTGCCTTGACGTTATTACCGTTCACTTCTTACTGTGACCAAAGGAAAAACAAAAAGATTGCTTTCCTGCCCCAAATACATCAGCTCAGGAAACAGAATTAGCCGTGGCTTATGCCCAGTAATTTAACACCAAGCAAAATCATTACTTGTGTTATCTAAATTATAGCCCTGCCATAATGGGAAGCCGAGTCTAAAATATAAATTTCTTCTCTTCTGCTTGAAAATACTTTGATATGATAAGGGATTGGATGTAGAAGGCATTGTGTTTCACATCAAGGAATATTTTTAAACCATTAGTAGAGTGAGGTATTAAGGACATCAGATTACGCATCAGGCTTTATCCTCAATGTTTTCTAGAAAGGTCTACAGCAGCTTTGGACCTCTGTTGCCCATCATGGAGATACAATGCTCTCCCATGTTACTTACCAAGGTTTCATGTGTTGATGTTTCCAGATTTTCCTGTAAAACCCAAACTCCACACTTATCCAAACAAGAATCCAAAGGACAACCGCAGAAGCGCTTGAACACTGCTGGGGTCAGCTCTGTGCCCAGAGCCGGGCACCATCTTCTGTGGGTCCCCTTGGCTGCAAAGGGAGCCTGGCAGGAAGCTTATGCCAGACCCAGGGAAGTACCACAGTCAGCGATTGCTTGGCACACAAGTGTAAAGATGTGTGTTCCATTCCCAGGATCCAAGTAAAAGCCATTGTGGCTGCATCTGTCGCCTCACGGCATCTGGGAGGCAAAGCCAGGAAGGCCACTGGGCTTTGCTGGCCACACAATCTTCGTTGAATTGGTTAATATTTTTCAGTGAGAGACCCTGAGTGTAAAAATAAGATGGAAGGTGATTGAGGAAGACACCGGATATTGACCTAGGCATTACACACACACACACACACACACACACATGACATGCATGCATGTACACACAGGCATCCACATACACACACATGTATATACATGTATATGCAGGAAAAAGTCTTTGACTGGGATAAAAATTCTGAGTTGACTACTTTTGAAATTGCCTACATACTTTTAAATGCAACCAATTTTTTTTCTTCAAATTGAGAGCTTTTCAGAATGACTCCCATGTTTTGTTCACTGTATAATATATAAAGGCTATTTGTGTGAGCACAGAGTCACAGCACAGATGGTATTTCTTTGGGCACTGACCAATCAATTAATCCCCTAGTGTGTCCTTTTCTTATCAGAACTCAGATGAACATTGGTGCCATAGCTATTTAAGCAAATATAGAAAGCTGTCATGCCAAAGCGTCAGTTTGGATATGGAGTACAGGGCACCTTTACATGTAAATCCCCTTTTCATGTAAAGATGGACGTTGGACCGCTTGAACGCATATTCATATGGACATGGGCTTCCCATTGCCCTCCACATGAGAGGGGACTCACTACCAGGACACCTTCCTCTGCTGACGTACCAGTCAGGATTGACAGACACTAATGGCTGGCCACAAAGACACCATCCCACCGAACTGCACTGCAAAGACATAAACTTTTGCCTAAAGTTCATAATACCTGGTTTTATTTTGGCTGTTTCAACTACAAATCATTTTGATTATTTGCAAATCAATATTGAAAAATACCTCTCTGCCTAGGAAGATGGCTCAGTGGGTGTGGGAACTTACTATTCAAAGATAGGGCCTGAGTTTGGTCCCCCACACCCGCAAAAACACAGGACACAACCACACATACACTTGTAATCATAGAATTGTAGGGGTTGAAGACAAGGGGATTCATGTGAGTTGTTAGCACACAGCCATCTTTGGGGTCAGTGACAGACAATGTCTCAGGTGACTATCACAGAAAATGACAAAGCAGGATACCCGACTGTCTCTGCCTACTGCATATGTGTGCACAGACTACACACTTGTACACATTCATGTAATAGACCATATAGATACTACACACACACACACACACACACACACACACACACATCCCTCCTAAACATAGCTGTTGATTTCTATCCTGAAAGAAATTCATCACACAGAAATAATTCAAAATTAATTAGGCATGAGCAGAAGAAAGAAGACCAATAAATGCAGACTCCTGATCAGTCCAAGGCCCCAGTCCCTACATAGAACATTCTGCACTGAAATGTCCTGGGTCCTAAGCCCTTTTGTCTTCTTAGGCATCTTCTTCAACTGAAATCAGTAAAATTTATGTTTTAGAATTCTGTTGTTAAAACAACAAATGCCAGGCTTGGAAATGGCTCGAAGTTAAAATGCATGCTAAGAAAGCACATGGATCAGTGTTGTGTCACAAGAGCCCATGCAAGTGACAGGAGAACATGGCGGCCTACCTTTAATTCCAACCTTAGAAAATGGAAGACAAGAGAACCCCAGAACAAGCTAGCTCATCAGACTAGCTCATCAGACAAGCCATATGGCTGTGGTCTAGTGAACTCTGTGTTTGATTGAGACACCCTGTCTTGCTGAATATGGTGGCAGTGCAATGAAGGATGATTGCTGATATCTTTGGGCCTTGTTGTGTGCATATGTGCATAACTGTGTACACACATACAAGGACATACACATATGAAAATGAAAAGAGAAAAATAGACAAATATTATTGTTGCACACCAAAACACTTTGTGACATAAACGTTCATTTTCTCTCCTTTCGTAAAAACCTACAAGTGTCTCTCCCATTTCCTGAAGGTGTTATGAGTCCTCTGGGCTGCTCACGATGCATATTCCTGTCATCCCAGAGTAGAGTCAACCGATTACTCTTATCCATTAACCACATTTATATCAGATTATCAATATTTAGACCCTGGGTGAGACCATGTAGGCTCTACAGGAAGCAAACTTTGGACAGACGAGTTTCAGTAGCAGGAGAAAGATGGCAGAATGGGCTCCAGGTGGGTCCTAAAGAGGTGGACAGTAAGCTACCATTAGACATAGACACTCTGGGCATCTGAAGAATGAAAGCATGGAGCAGGTAGAGGGGAATCACAAGAACTACCAACCAAATATCTGGGAGACATTGGGCCCATCAGGCCACGCCCCTCCCAGCAGAATGTGGGCAGTTAATGTATATTAGGGCAGGGTGTGGCCTTCTTCAGTGGCATAGCCATAGGTAGGTTTCCTCTGCTCCACTAAGTAATTCCCCACACCCACAACCACACTCACACAAACACACTCACACAACCACACAACCACACTCACACAAGGAACTGACAAAACCCAGTGAGGCACACCCACAACAAAGACAAGAAGGAAGGACTTGCTGAGCAGAAACGGGAGAGGGACGTGGATGATGGAAGGAAACAGGTGGAGAAATTCTTTATATAAACTAAAATTCCTTACATAAATGTATGGAATCGTGAAAGAGCTACATACACCAAAATCCAGGTGGAGTCGCCTGGGTGTCCTGCACAGGTACAGGGCTGCCAGGGACAACTTCAGTCTTAGGAGTCCCATGGATGAAATCATTCTTACTTAAACCAAATCATCTGTGATAAAATGCCTGAGATAAAATTTCCCTTTGCTGAATGCCACTGGAGGAAAATTATCCTCCATGCAATTTCAGCTCTGAAGGAAAATGACTATTTTCGCCTCTCTGTTGTTTTCCTGCCCCAGACTAGCTCTTCATTTAACCAACGTCCTATGTTTTGCACGGGCGAATCTTTTAAAGCCTAATGATCCAGTGGGGACATGCAGGCATGGTGCTCATTTTATTCCTGAAAAGTTAGAAGTCATATAGCCCTTGTCGAGAATTCTCATTTTCATGGTTGCTTAAAGACACATCAAAGGTTAGAGCCTGGGAGTGGGGTGAGGGCGGGGAGAAAGGCATGGAGGTGATGCTTCAATTAATCTTTGAAGTACTTTCACTAATATGTCACTGAAGGACAGTTGATGAGTTGTGGGCTAAATTCAATGATGCTCAAATACCATTGAAGATGGGTAGTGTCATAGGATGAACATTTATTCTGTATTCTATATTCTGTATTAACAACCCAGGTTTGGGTTCATATGTGTATGTGCATGTGCATGTCTGCATGTATGTGTGCATTTTTGTGGAGACTAGAGAACAAATCCAGCTGTTCCTCTAGCAACATTTACTTCCTTCCCCTCCTCCTTCCCCTTCCCCTTCCCTTCCCCCTTCCCCTCCCCCTCCTCTTCCTCCTCCCCTTTCCCTCTCTCCCTCCCCCTTCTCCTCCTCCTTCCATTCTCCTTTGTCCTACTGAGTCTCATTGGCCTGGAACTCTTTAAGAAGGTTAGGCTGGCTGGCCAAGGAGTCTCCAAGGTTGGGGAGACTCCCGAATCTCCCCATCACTGGGATTATAAAAGATCATCGGTATACCCACGAATACTGGTGGAGGTGGAGGTGGTGGTGGTGGTGGTATGTGGCATGTGGAGGGCTGTGTTTGTAGTACATATGCATGTGAGTGTGCTCGTGTGTGTACACTTATTCACACACAGGTAGAGCCCGGAGTGACTTGGTTAGGAGCCTTTTTCAAGTCCAAACAGGAATCACAGCAGAAAGGCTAGTCTTCCAGGTATTTCCTGCTGTGGTTGGAGGCTGTGTTCTCATCGTCTTCTCTCTCAAACCTGGGATTATAGAGGTACCCTCTGCATATTCTCCATTCTGGATAGATAACGTGAGCTGTTTTATCAATTATAATTATATATGTCCTACAGAGAATCATTTATAAACAAGCACGAAGTGAAATTCACAGTGGCTTCATTTCTGTCCATGATGTGGTTTGAGGGAACTACCAGGGATTCTGGCTTTCTTGAATTTCTCCCAAATTAGGGCATTCTTCAGCAGTCTATTGCCACTTTTGACAAAACGCCTGAATTTGAATACCGTAGTGGAAAGTGTTCTGAACACCAAATACTGGATTAAATTTAAGGTTCCTCAGAATTACAAAGAAAAATAAAACCCAATTTAACTGCTTTGAAAAAAAATAACAGCTAAAATCTGCAAACCTTATCTTATGGCTTTATACTTTAATGTACAAATAAGTGCAATATCACTTTATAACATATTTATTGGACCATCTTGTTGTCTTGCTTTGTTCTCCCTCCCCCTTCTTCTGTTTTTGAAGCATCACTCTGTAGCATACACTGGTTTAAAGCCCACAGGAATCCTCCTGCCTCAGCCTTTTGAGTGCTGGGATTACAGGTATGAGTCACCATATCTGACCAGGTCATGTTTGTCTTTTACTCTAGGAAGCCCTCATGGACCGGATCACTTTCCTTTTTTTATAAGAAGTCTTTCTCTAAGCAAACAGGTCCTGTCATCAGCTGCCTCCTTGCTGGTTCTCCAGGCTGTGTGGGATTGCTTTTAATGAGTGAAGTCACTAGCTGATATTTGTCTGATGGTAGGGTGGTCTTTTTAGTTTTTTATTTTGTTTTGTTTTGTTGGCAAGGTATAAAAGAAACAGCAGTTTAAACATTTGTCTAAATAGGCAATGAAACATAGCTCATTTTAAAAAGGTGATTATATACATACAAGAATGTTTTATTTGCAGACTAGGTTAGAGTGTGTGTGTGTGTGTGTGAGAGAGAGAGAGAGAGAGAGAGAGAGAGAGAGAGAGAGTCTTTCAGAACTCTGCCTGGCTGACTGCTATCTTCATGCCAGTCTCCATGGCAACCTGCATCAGGATAAAGTAACAGAAATGTGAGCTTGCTGCCTGCCCACAAACAGAACCACTGTGGCCCTGCCACAGGCCTGACCATACAGACTCCCTGAACACTCCACACAAGTTCTTCAGGCAACTGCAGCTGGCTCAGCTTAAAGGCACAGTCTCTAGAGTCCTGACAGACAGGTCAAGGACATCTGCACACTGGTCACCCACACCCTGGACCACAGATGCACAACTGGCATCCCCGCATCCCAGCATCCCGTTCAGCCCTGGACCACAGATGCACAACTGGCATCCCCGCATCCCAGCATCCCGTTCACCCTGGACCACAGATGCACAACTGGCATCCCCGCATCCCAGCATCCCATTCCCTTTCCATGCATTTACCTAATTTCAGTATTTTATATCTAATGTTTATTTTTGAGTGGAGCTTTGCTAGATAAGGCATGTTGAAAATTTAGTTAGGATGAGATTTAAGTTCCTTGAAATTTTTTGTATAAAACATTGACAAGTAAGGTTTCAATGTTTTCTCTAGCCCTTATTTTATGAAAAGAGTGTGTTTATCTTTTAATGAACTGTCATGGAGTTGTGCAAGCATCCTAAAAGATTAATAAAGTCATTATTTAAGAATATGTATAGACACACAATAAAGGTATGTCAATAGGTACTAGCCAGGCTGGGATGTAGCTCAGTGGTAGAATGTTTGCCTAGCATGTGTAATACCCAGGGCTTAATCCTTCAACCTGAAACTTCAAGAATGAACCAACCAATAGCAACAGTTGTAACATCTAGTCCCAAACACTCTACTGGGGCCATGATATTGGTCTCTATGATATTGGCTCAGTCTATGATGGATTGTTGGTTACAATGGTCAACAGGAAAAAAAATTGAGGAAACATGATAGATAGATGTTCATAGTATATGTGTGCTCAACCTGTGTACATGCCCATTTTAAAATCCAGGTGATGGTGTGGAACAGCTCACACAGGAATAAGTTATGCCAAGGTTCTTTCTACCTAAATTGTGTTTGCTCTTTTTGCTCAGTCTGGGCTCTGGAGCGCGGGCAGCAATTGTAAGTCTTAGTGTCACTGCTCAAATTTACCTATTCAGATTACTTAGGACTCTCAGAACTGTAATTTTCTAAAGATTGAATTTTTAACTTTTAATTATGCATCTTTGTGTGGGTATGCGCACATGCATGCCAGTGCCCACCAAAGCCAGAGGCATTGGGTATCTGTGGATAGAGTAACAGGAATTTGCCGGTGATTTTCACCATTGAGCCATCTCTGCAGCCCCCATTCCAAAGTTGGATTGTGGTTTTGTTTTGTTTTGTTTTGTTTTGTTTTCTGGTTTTTCAAGACAAGGTTTCTCTGTCTAGCCCTGGCTGTCCTGGAATGCACTCTGCAGTCCAGGCTGGCCTTGAACTCAGAAATCTGCCTGCCTCTGCCTCCCAAGTGCTGGGATTAAACGTGTGTGCCACCACCACCTGATGGATGGATTGTTAAGACTGTAAAGATTCCGTGAGGAAGCAGATGACTGCTAGCAAGTCAAAGATGAATGTGGTAGAGACTAAGAATGATTTTCTGCACATTGCCTGTAGGTCATAGGCATTTCTCTGTTACTATTAATTTCCTATTAGGAATTAGTAAAATACCTGTTAAATATGTCTTGATAAAGAAAATACAGTCTATATTTGATGAGGGATATGCAGGTGAGTCGTGGGTTCGAGCCCCACGTTGGGCGCTATTATGAAACTGTCCCGCAGTTTCATGAACCGGGTTCTGCCTCGACCCGAAGGGAGAAAGGAGACCTGAAACACAGAGTTCGAGAACAAAAGGACACAAAGCCAAGTTGAGGGTTTCCAATCAAGGCTCTCCTTTACTTTGGGGGTTCAGCATTTATATACAAGAGAGCAAACTGAATCTCTAGGTTACAATGACATGTGAATAACATAAGGGATTCGGGAGGAGTCAGGAAGTGTCCAAACAAAGTCAAGGGGGAAGTCTAAGGGAAGCTGGCTGCTGGGCTGAAGGTGGAGACTCAGGACATCCCACAGGTCTCAGCTCCGGGGAGTGGCTGGAGGCACGGTCCACAGTGGGGAAGGAGGTCAACAACAGATGTCCTCAGGCTGTATATGTGCCAGCCAGTAGGCGTAGTTTTTTCTGGAATCCTCTAAGGTGAAACTCATAGTTGTGAGCCTTTGTTTCAGACACAACAGGTGTGAGTTGAGTCTCCGGTTACAAGCTCGGATGTCTTGCAGCTGAGGGACCCAACACTGTAGCATCTATACTGTTCATTTAATCACCAAAGGTGTGTTCTCTTTAACCTGTCTGGTTGTTCCTACCATGCATCAATCTAAAAAGTTTTCTTGTATTAGCTTTATTAAGCAATTATGGAAATTTTCATTTTGCTTGAGTAATTTCAAAATTTGTATCAGAGACTAACCAAGAAACTCAGTCAGTCTCTGTCTCTCTCTGTTTCTCTCTCAACATCAGAAGTGTGGAGTTGAAAGGATTGTTCAGTAGTTAAGCATACTTGTTCTCTTCCAGAGGTCTCATGATTCCCAGCACCCAGATTGTGGCTCACAACCAGCTGGAACTCTATCTAGTTCCAGGGCACATGATCCTTCTTCTAATCTTCAAAGGCAATGTTTAGAAATGGAGAGTGAGTTTTTAGAAGATTTTTTTTTTTTTGTATAACCATTCAAGAGTTGAGCATGGTAGTGCATGCCTGAAATCATTTGACGGTCTGAGGCCAAGCATGGTCCACCCAGTGAATTGTAGGTTGACAAAGGCCTCATAACATAGTAAGACTGTTTCTGAAACACAAACAAAACATCAGAGCCAAAGCAATAGTCATCCTTTAGAAATTCACTAAAGATACAATACTGAAGTTCACCCTCCCAAGAGGTTGGGTGTTAGAGAATTCATTTGGTGAGTCACCAGGCAGTAGCCATGACCTAGTTAGTGAGATGGTAAGTCTTCATGGCAGGGTCACAAATTATTTCTTGATAAATTGGAAGCTTAAAAATATTAATAAAGAGCCCCCACTGATAATGTAAGAAACATATTAAACTAATGTTTTAATTAATCTGAAGTGTCTATTTGATTCGCACTAGGATTAATTTATCTGGGCAAGTGTAATGAGGTTGCTTCTGTATTTTTTAAGAGTGCCAAGTTTACTTTTTCTTATGGTTTGGGTCCTTTGTGGTTTTTCTTTGATTTTGAGACAGGTTCTTGCTGTGTGTCCCTAGCTAGCCTAGAATTTGTGTTGTCCCTACCTCACTGTACCAAGTACTGGGATTACAAGTACAGTTTGGATCTTACCCATCCCCTAAAGGCCAGTCTTTGGAGCTCAGGAAGTGATGGAATCTTTGGGAGGTCGAGCCTAGTGGAAGGAGATTGACCGTGTCCTTGGAGGGAATGCAGGTAGCTCAGACCTCTGTCTTCTCTCTCTGCCTGCTTCCTGGCTGTCAGGAGGAAGCAGCTTTGTTGTAACATACACGCTCCACCTCACACAGGCCCCAGAACACATAGCCTACTTACTGCATAGACTGAAACTCTGAGCCCAAAACATCCATCTACCTCAGATGTTGTCTCCATGTTTCATCAGTGGTGGAAAGCTGCCTAACAGACTCTTTCCTACTGCTTTGGTAGGAATGGGTTTGGTGCAGCACATCGAGTCTTCATTTGGAGATGAACAATTTTTGAGCACCACGTAGATCAGTCAAATTGTGACATGTGTAAGTAACCACCCACACGTCTTAGAGGCTCACATTAGCAAAGTCTTATTTCAATCATGCGTGTCTCTCACAAGCAGGCAGAGTTCTTGTCTAGTTTGTCACTCCAGAACCTGGGCTCAGAACATTCACTATATTAATATTGCTGATCCCTGGCCAATGAGACAAGAGAACTCTGCCCAAATAGTTAATTTAACTGTAATTTCCCCCCTTCTGCGGTCAAGTGCAATCCCTTAACCCCCTGTGTACCCCAAGAGAAAGGGGATGTAAATTGATGGGAGTCTAAGCTTTCAGATGGTAGAGACTTGGGAGCTTTCTTAATGACAGCCATACTAGGCACAGTCCACAGTGGGGGAGAAGGTCAACAACAGATGTCTGAGACAAGTGGTTTCATTGTGAGGCACATAGCTTTGTTTATACGACTGCTGTGGGTTTGGCCTTTAGCACAGGCATTGAAATCAATGTAGAGGAGCAAAAAAATTGCTTCCTGTGATTTCAGATAGATGCCCCATCTTCCTACTTAGCCGTGGTATGATCACATATACATTGTTTAATCACTTTTAAATGAAGCAATAGTGTTCACCTCGTGGGTTGCAATGAAGATTATATTGGGTGACTTTCATTAAAGTGCTTCACATATTACTTGTTATAAACAGATGTGAATGTGTTTATTATTAGGCTATTATAATGTCAGCTCAGATTACAAAAAAAAAAGTGTTTTGGTTTGGAAAGGTCTAAATAATATTGGAATTAATTTAGGTGGAAATCAGCTGTTGAGCCAGGTAGATCTTTAAACATCTTCACAACCTAGGTAATGCATCTTGAATTATTCTTTATTTATTCAGAATGAGTATGAGAGGAAATGAATTATCCTATTTTTCCTCTGGGTGAAAATACTTGTGGTCCTTTGTACATGTCCCTGTTAACGTATTTCGTGATGCCCAGGGGTATTTATTATTCTAGATTACTCTATAATATTGTTTCTGGGAGTTTAAAACAGTGATACAGTGAGTCTTATTTCAAATCTTGTTAACTTTTAGCTGACTGGATAATTGTGTGTGCGTGATGTATTTTTTCTGTTTCAGAGTGTATTGTATAGGTTAATTCTTTAAGTGAGATTATTTAATAGACATAAACCAAACCTGATCAATACACCAGAAAGCTGTTTGTGCAGACAGCAAATACTATCAGTGCTGAGACAATTTTGCATTTATTTACAACCAAGAGAAAGCCGTCCTGCTGGTAGAACAGTGTCAGAGACTCAGTTTCTGGGCAGGGCTTGGCCTCCTTCCCTTCCTACTGTGTAGTGAAGAGTTTGATTTTGTCAGTGAGTCAGAATTTCACCCCTGGCTATCTTTTCTGGACCCTGGACCCATACTATTACCTGGAGAAATGTAGAAACTGAAGTGTTGCAGTTCTTGGACTTAACTTTCAACTGAATAGCCTTCATCACTGCTTTTGTTAGTGATGTAAAGTAGAGCACCTAGGTTTACAGTCATCTCTTTCCCCCTCACTCTAACCCAGCTTTGTGGCTCTTCCTTAGGATGTAAAGTCTCTCTACCCCCTTTAAAATCTGGGCTGGGTGTGAAGTTTGCTTGGCTTAGAAAGGGTGGTAAAGCATTTCACATCTGGGCCTCAGGAGCAAGGCTTCTTGTGTTTCCTCTTCTGGAGCTTGCCACTGTTATAAGAATGGATTAGGCTAGTCTTTGCAGGAAGAGATGCCCCATGGAAAAGAGCCAGGTGGTCTCAGCTGACACTGCCCTCAAACATGCAGAACCGACAGAGATGCAGTAACTGCACCTCCAGGTCAGGGTGCATCACTGGGCCCTAAGACTTCACGAGAAGCCGGATATGTTAGTCTTTGAATGTTTGGTGATGCTACCATTGGATGGGCAGCATAGGCAAACTTAATCTCTTCATATCCACCAAAGCTGAGGGGGTAATGGTATTTATTTTCCCAGAGATTCCTCAGCTGAGATCTAAATCTCAAAAGATTGACTCTCAAAACAAATCCATCCTTGCACTGGGGGATATGGATGGATAATGGGTAAAATATGTACCTGACAAGTGCGAAGGTCTGAGTTCTGACACACATAGCTGAAAACAGCAGGACAGCACCCACCTGTAACTCCAGTCCTACAGTGTGATGAGAAGCAAAGATACAGAGTCCCTGGAAGCTCTCAGACCAGTTAGCCCAAGTGTATACCACAGGGAACCGTGAAAGATCCTCTTAGAAGGCAAAGACAAACACCTGAGACTGCTCTTTGACCTCCACATGCATGCCGCAAAAGCACATGCTCATTTGCACACAAGAATGCACATGCATACACACATGCATGCACATGTACATACATGTGAACATACATATGTACATACATACAGGTCATGCCATATCTCTGATTGAGTTGATATAGTCTGCCTTCAAAACTGTTGAAGATGGTGGGGTGGACAGGGCTGGGCTGGCACCACTCAAAGCTTGTCATGGTTCTAGGTTAGAAGTGGAACATGGAAGAGCCTCACAAACCCTTTCCAGACTTCTGAAGTCACGTGTGCCCATCTTGGCACCGAGTTTGACCACTTGTGTCTAGTATTTCTTTTGACCTTAAAATTATTCAAGTTCTTTTTAAACTCCAGCCACAGTATCTGAGTCTATGACCTCCAGTGACATTGAATGCCGTGACCTGATTATACCTATTACAGAAGAAAAATTCTCCTTTTGTATAATTTGTTTACTGGCCATTACTTCCTTGGTCCCCAGTTTTTGCTTCACAAAATGACCTAAACAGAAGCCAGATCTGTCTGTCCTACACACCCCCTCAGCTCTGGCTCAAATGAAAACAATGCTTTACTGTATTTTAATTGGCAATAATTTCAAATATTTTATCACCATATGCAAGTTAATTGTATGAACATACCCTGTGCTCTACTTCTATGAACTTTATCTTACCAGAAATTGATATTTAAGGTGAAGAAAGAGACCAGTGGGAGGGAGTGGAATCCTGGTCTACATATTGCTCTTCCTAATTGAAAAGATTATTTGCTGACATCCAAGGCTGCTTCTCTCCTGGTTCTAGGGCACGAGAGAGGGAGCAAACGTAATTCTTCAGCACAGCATCATGTTTTTCTTCTTTTCGGGTTTTGCCCAGTGCCCTGTTTGCTTTCTGAAAATTGGTTTTTCACGGTAAAGAACACCATCAAAGCAACTCCAGAAATGCTCTGAACTATTTCCTCCATACAACATTTGGTCAGTGTAGAGCCCAGCTGTTGACAGATGTGAGTTACAAGGGGAAAGCTCTCCTCCTATGATGTGTACTCTCCTGCACTCACTGTGATCCAGTGACAGTGAGATGCCGTGACTCTACCAGTCAGATGAAACATAATGAAGTCTGAGCTGCTGCACCTGCAAGCCGAATACATGCTTTTCACATGCTCATGATTTCTCCCTTTTGGACTTCATTTTCACTGGTCACCAATCTGCCTCTTTGCTGCCTGCACTGGAATTCATCTGGAGTTCCTTTGTGTCTACCATGTGGGTTTTCCCCTCCCACCAAATCAAGCCAAGTTAGAGTCATCTGAAACCTCCCCAGTCACCAGCTGCCACCTTCCTGTAGATTTTGAGATGTGCACTGAATTCCCAAGTCCCTTGAAATGACTCATACCTACTACCTCAGGCTTTATGCTGTACTCTGCTGTATTAGCTATATTGTTGATTTGATTCCAGGCATTTGATTTGTGAATATGTGTGCAGGCATGTATTGTGAGGCACACTATGGTTGACCTAGAGTAACATCTAAATGTCACACTTGGAAAATGTTCAGGAGATGCTGTGTCTGAGTGGCAAAAAAAACTGGGACTTGAAGGCCAGTCTGGGCCTCCCTCAATTCTTGGGAGAACAGGATCCTGGACAGGTCGACAAGGTGTCAGCGAATTAAAACATGGCAGACATGACACAAGGAAGTTCTGAATCTGAGTGTATTTCGCAAAAATGGCATCAGACTTTTACAGTCATTACAAAAGAGAAATGAAAAATCTGGCAGCTCAGCAGTCAGGGTACATCTGAGGCCATCTAAAACACTCTGGGTCTACAACAGCCACCTCTTCTGGACAGGCACTGTACCCCCCAGCTTTCTGGGCCCAGGGGTCTGGGGACCACATGAGACTGGAAGCTTAAATGCTCTGGTCTTGAATGTCA
>NW_022196906.1:111232945-111235761 GCF_008632895.1 Mastomys coucha | reverse complement strand
CACATACACTCAGCTCAAGGTCCCGCCCATCCTTAGTAAAACATCCACTATGCTAATCTTCTAGGCTAGCAGAGACATATCCCTGGAAGTTCCATTCTTGCTAGTTCCCAGGAGTGGCTCAGCTGCTGTACTGACTGAAAATGAGGATTCTACTTGACCTTGCCCTGGGATAAACAACTCCCATTTTGTAAGCTTCAATGCCCCTACCTCCTTCACTATCTCCCTAACAATGCTGGAGGCAATTAGTCTGGATGGGTAACATTCTTTAAGAAATTCCAAGCCAGGGTTTGGCTAAGATGTTGAAGCTTTGGTAAAGGTCAGAGAGCAATGTCCAATTTTGTTTAGCTATATTAAATCATACCTTGGTGGGCACCTAGCACACAAGTTCACAAGGACATATCTGGGCTACCTCTGAGTTAGAGGATGCCACAAATGAACTCCAAGAGACTGGCTTTCTTTGAATCTTTTTTGGCTCTGGTCTGTGGTCAAGCTTTTGGGCTTGTCACAAGACTTCATTGGAGTGGGCGTGGCAGTTAACTTCATTCTCTAAGATTCTGGGTGTGACAGCTTATATATACTTGGCCCAGGGAGTGGCTCTATTAGAAAGTGCTGTAGGAGTAGGCGTATCACTGTGGGTATGGGCTTTAAGACCCTCATCCTAGCTCCCTGGAAGCCAGTCTTCCACTAGCAGCCTTTAGATGAAGATGTAGAACTCTCAATTCCTCCTGTACCATGCCTGCCTGGATGCTACCATGTTCCTGCCTTGATGATAATGGACTGAACCTCTGAACCTGTAAGCCAGCCCCAATTAAACGTTGTCCTTATAAGAGTTGCCTTGGTCATGGTGTCTGTTCACAGCAGTAAAACCCTAACTAAGACACCGTGTCTCCTTTAAAATTAGTTCTCTAGCTGGAATCCCCTCTAGGGATATTGCTTGAGAGGATTCACTGAGGGTCATCCTAACGATGTGTTTTGTAGATTCAGAATGCTCATGGAGCACCATCTTTCCTTCTCTATCTGATGAATCTGGCAAGCAAACATAAAGGTTAGGTCCCCAGTCAATAGGAATATGATTGTATTTATTGTGAAGGAGTTCAGGAACTCAAGGCAACTGATCACCCTGCTTTGACAGTCAGCAGAGAGGGAAATGATAGCTTGCTTTCCCCTTGTTATCCATTTAGGGACCACAGCCCATGGTATCACCTACATTAGAGGTAGCTGATGTTCATTTAAATATCATGGACTGAAGTTGGCTATCCTGTAGTCATCATCCCCTCCAAACACAGCCTTGTGTCAGTTGTAATATAAGTGTGGTAAATGTGTCCTGATATCCTCAGGCCTGAAATTGGTTCCTGATTCACATCTGTAGAAAGGATAGGGTAGCTTTTTCATGAACATTGCTTCTTCCTGGACTGGTCACTACAGCTCTCCAGGGCTAAGTGTCAGCACTCTGTATAAAAGGTATCATTCAGAAAACTGAGCTAATATGGTCACCCGGATGTTTCGAGGATGGCCTTGATGGATTTGCCTTCTCTGAGACTCCCCTTGCTTGTCACTTTAGTTAGCTGTTGAGTTTTATTCTGAGCCTTCCATTACTAACTCTTCTCATTGTTCTCATACAGCATCTGGCCACTAGAGCTTAAGGATGGAAGGGCTGATTTTGCCTCATTCTGGGAAAGAACAGTCCATCCTGGGGAAGTCGGGGCAGGAAAAGGTGAGGCACCTAGACCCATTGCTCTCATAGTCAGGAAGCAGAGAAGGGAAAATACAGTGTTCGTCTGGCTGTCTCCTTCTATGTAGAAAAGGTGCTACTTACATTTTAGAATGGGTCTTCCTACCTCAGTCTATCCCTACCACAGACATGCTCAGAGCTCTGTCTTCTAGGTGGTTCTAGATCCTGTCAGGATGACAATTATCATTAGCAACAATGGGCCTACTCTCTTGGTATCAAGCTGTTTGCTCCCTTACTTATCATTTATCAGCTGATGACTGTAATCTCCTGGTGGATTCTGCTCTTGCCGCTGCACCTTCTCACTCCTGGCTTCAGGCTCCAACAGCAGAGGGAGTTGGCAAATGAGAAGAAGCATGCTGGCCCTTTGCACCAATGTTAGATTTTGCATACTTAAGGGGATCAGGCAAGAGGATGCTCTTTGTGTCTTGTATGTGGTACTTGACATCATATCACTATCTGATATGATATTACCCTGACAGAACAGTTGAAGAGAAGAAGGGCTATGCTGCTCAGGAAGGGGCTAGGGCAAGACACCCTCTTCAAAGATCCATCGTCTATGACCACTTCCCCCAGCTAGGACTCATCATCTAAACTTTACCATCTCTCAGTAATTTATTCAGTTTCTAAATGTCATTTTTGTTTGTTCATTGAGAATTTCATGCATGTATACAATATATTATGGCCATAACCACCCCCTTGCTCTCCCACCACAACCCCATCCTTCTAACCCAAACACCCTCCTGGCTTCTTGCCTTCTTTACTTATTTTTAATAACCCACTAAGTTCAATTAGCATTGCCTAGATATATGTAGATGTAGACCAGAACACCTCCATGGAAAATGGCTTCTCCTTTCCCGGCAGCTGCCATCTATAAGTAGCTTCTCAGTTAGGGCTGAGCCCCATGGGCTCCTCCCCCTCCACGATGATTCACATTGTGAATCTTCCTAAGGACTAACACTGAATGGTCTAGTGCCTTCATGATATGTAAGCATCTTTAGAAAGATTTGCAAAGATATATGTATGTGCACATTTCAACTCATCTCCTAGGCAGAGCTAAGCCAACCACGTTAAAAAGATTAACCAT
>NW_022196906.1:111195855-111232817 GCF_008632895.1 Mastomys coucha | reverse complement strand
TGTATGTGCACATTTCAACTCATCTCCTAGGCAGAGCTAAGCCAACCACGTTAAAAAGATTAACCATTACAAAGCAATTTTTTTTATCCCAAGGTGATGCGAAGAAAAAGCTTTTTAAAATGTGTGTTTGTTTATTCTTGTGTGCATCCATCCATTAATATGTATTTGAGGAAGAGAGAGAAATAGTAAGTATATATTAGGCAGACAAAAAAACAGCTATGTATATGGATTTTTCATAATCTGCAATAAATTCAGTTAAGAAGTTGTAGAAATAATTAAATGGGTAATATTTTCCACGTTATCCACATTTATCGTAAGCAATGCCCTGTGAAAAGCCATCTTTCTTATGAGGGTGAAGAAGCAATTTCTGTTTCCCAGGAAAATTGAGTTTGGCAGAAGCTTTGGAGACTCAAAGGGGAATCTTCCTCTGGGGGTTGAGCACAGGATGCTTCACGGTGGCTAAGGCTGGCGCGCAAACCCCAGCGGCTTCTGGGCTTTCTTATTTTATCAGAACTGACCCCAGGGTGAGGAGAAGTGTCTGGGTCCCCTCCTAGATGTCTCCTCCAAACAGTAAGGCTGCACGTTCCCCATCTCTTCCGGTCATTTCCACTTGCCAAGTATTTTGAAAATGTTTTACTCCTCCCAATTGACACCTTATTTCTGGAAAAGTGTTTCTTACATCTCCCTTATTCACTAATAGTTGTTTGCAGGTTGGAGAATTTTTTTACCATTTTAGTGTGTGCTGTGGTGTATGTGTATGTGTACGCATGTGTGTGTGTCTGTGTGTCTGTGTGTGTGTGTGTGTGTGTGTGTGTGTGTGTGCTGTAGCACTCATGTGGAGATCAAATGACAACATGCAGGAGTCTGTTCTCTCCATGTGTCCTATGTCCTAGGATTGACCTTGAGTTATCCCGCTTTATTTCAGGTACCTTCATCCTTTCCTGCCTAGTGTTTGATAGTTGTCAGGAATTTTATTTGTTAGTTTGTTTGTTTGTTTGAATACAGAGTCTCACTATGTAGCCTAGGCTTGCATCTTACTTACATACAATCCTTCTACCTCAGCTTACTAAGGTACAGAATTGCAGGCATAAGCCCTAAGTCTGTTTCTAGGCAGCATTTTGTTAAACCACATTAGAAGGACAGATCATCTCAGGAAATGACATTGGCCAACAGTTTGCACTGGAAAGCAAGTTTTCCACCTGACCGAGTGTAATACCCTGCTGATAGAATTACAGGCCTATTGAAAAAAAAATCACTTTCAGCTGGTTAGTTTCCTAGATATCTGGGGATTGCTTTTTGTTCCTTTTAAAGTTTTTATCAGCACGTATTTGTCATATACAATAATAGATTTCCTGTGATATTTCCATATATGTCTACCACACATTTTGATCATATTCATCATCTATTATTACCCCAGTACTCTGCACAACTGTCAATCTACTTTTCCAACTGACCTCCATCAACATGTCTCTATGACCCAGTGAGTTTTATTTGGGTGACTTACCAGATCATGGACACCTTACAGTTGCTACACCACTAGACAAAGAAGACTCCCTTCCCAAGCAACTCCTAGCTCCAGAGAGAGTGGATATTATCTCTTTTTTGCCCTAGATATTTTTGACAGAGCATCTTGTGCTACTATATGAATTTTGAAATTTTGAAATCACTGCCTTGGAAAGTTAAGAGTGAGAGCTGTCCACTGCTATCTCTGTGTCTGACCAGGGAAGCAAGTTCTTTTGAGGGGCATAACTGTTTTTGTTGAGCACATACTGCATTCTCAGAAACAGTTGTTGTCCTTTATCCTGCAATGTAAAGTTGACCATGAGGCTGGCTTTACCCAGAAAGAAGAGGCAGCACATTTACTTTGCTCCCCAGAAGTCAGAGAAATTAGAAGACGAAATACTCGAAGCTGGAAGGAGATGTGTTAGACTATATAGACTCGGGCAAACTTAATATGTCTCACTGTAGAAATATGTGGACCCACATGTGGCACTCATGAGCATTGTGTTTGTATGTTAGGGAGATTTGTGTAGCAATTTTCACACTAGTCCAGTGTGTTTCAATCTGTGGAGGTGAGTGACAACCTTTGTTCTCCAGGTCCATCTCTCAACATAACCTAGGCTGGGAAGGAGTTCTCAGGAGCAGTGACAGGAGAACCTGTCATGGAATGCTCATGCAGAAGAGAACTGATACTGTCATTCTTAATAAAATCAGGTCTGATTGGAGGTGGCCACATTTCAGTGGTCGGTTCACAGTGGAATTTTGCACGGGCATCTTTCAGTTTACTCACAAGCAAGACAAACTCACACCAATGTACTCCTTCCTCAGAACACATTCTGGAGGTTCCTGCCCTCCAGTTCCCAGTGATGCTTTCTCCAGCATGGTGAAGCTGAGGCCACAGAAGGGGCGCATTCTGCCTCCCTCAGTTCTGAGTTATAATCTCATTAAAGGGAACCTGCTGCTAAAGCTTTTAAATTTTTGTCTCAGAATATAAAATTTATCTTAGTTAGAAGTGTATATGCCCTTTGATTCTTTACTCTTTGTGTATGCATGTACACAGGTGTGCACCACATGCATGCATGCTTGTGCCCATGAATGTGCATGCATGTGCATGTGTGGTGTGTGTGTTCATGTTCTTGTGTGCATGTGTGTGTTCATATGTGTATCTGTGTGCTTGTTCACACATGTGTGTATGCTTACTCATCCATGTGTGTGTGCTTGTGTATACATGTGCCTATAGACACCAGAGGGCAGCCTCTCATATCGTTCCTCACAGGCCATACATACCAAGAAGCGCCTTGGGGTTTGTTTTTGTGGTTTCCTTCCTTCCTTCCTTCCTTCCTTCCTTCCTTCCTTCCTTCCTTCCTTCCTTCTTTCTTTCTTTCTTTCTTTCTTTCTTTCTTTCTTTCTTTTTTCCTTCTTTCTTTCTGGAGATAGCTTCACAGTAAAGTACAGTTCCCTGATTCAGGTACATTGGTTGACCAGTTAGCCCCAGGGATGAGCCTGGACCTGCTCCTTCAGTGCCACCATGGCCACACTTCTTTTTTTGTGAATCCTGGGGATTACATTTAGCCCCCTTGCTTGAAAGGCAAGTACTTCCATGACCCTCAGTCCTTGCTTGTCTCTCAAAGCGTATGACTCGATAATAATGCTGCAACTTTGTGTTCACTTTGGGACACAGAGTGATTTTGTTATTACCATTCCTGTTGTTGTTATTTGATATTATTATTGATATCATTAATGTGGTAGAGGCCATGCGTTAAACATTTCCCCATTTATTGACTCACTTTCATTCTACTTCCTAATTCTTGGGATGTTTTATCTCCTGTTCTTCTGTTGTGCCTTACCTCAGGTGTCTTTGGGGTATTAGACATTTGAAGGCTGCCCACACCTATCTGCAAAATCACTGGTTTCACCTCTGCATATCTTAGCAACACTGTAAAACAGCAAACTAGATGAACAGAACCCACCTCATAGCAACAGATGAGAAAACAGAACTTGGAAATGTGGGTGAAAACTCAGAATCAGGAAAGTAGGTCACAGTTGAATGAGGGGATTCCAGATGTAATGCTGACCTGTCACGCCTGCGACACAGTCGGTCAATGAAAAGGGAGGGTGCACACACAACACCAATGTCAGAAGTGGGTTATTGGGCAATGCTCCTGAAGGACCATATTCCCACCTCTTCACAGGCTTATGTGGCTCGTGCACACGGACTCTGGGCCCACCGACTCTGAGGTGCAGGCTGACTGACCAAGCCTATGGCACAAGACCTCACTACGGCAGTACTGATGACTAGTCTTTCTGCTCTGCAAGAAAGTTTGAATTTTTCAAGTAGACCCAACTGTGTCCTCTCGTGGAAGTTTGATTCTGTACACTTTAGAAGTGGACTCAGAAAAAAATAAATCCTTGTCCAGCTTTGAAATACTGGTCCAGATGTTCACCATGTGCTGTGTGACTCTCGAGGCACTTGGTAGAACTGACACACCAAGACACATTGCTTTTCTTTCTTGGACATCATAAATCCACTGGGCTGGACCTTAGAGAACTGCAATTTGTTGACATGAATTCAATGCGCTCCCAACCTGCGCACTTAGAATGTTTTGGTTTGTCCTCCGACGCCGAGCCTTTTGCCAAGTTTTGCAGAGCATGCTTTTGGCCTTGGCAGGGTCCCACATAGACACTATTTCATTCCTTCTATTCTACAGAGAGCAGCACTGGCTGTTTCTCTTTGTGCTCCTGAAAGTGGCACATATGGAATTAATAGATGGCAGGAGAGCGCATCTCCCTGAGACATTCTGATGTGGGTGGTGCTAAGGGCTCCTGAACGTTGGGTACTAGAGCTCTCTGCCTCATTCCTGGCATGTGTTTCTCTAAATTGTGATTGTTCACTCATCGAAAGGCTGTGTAAGTAAATGGAAACTCTAAGCTTACACAGAAAGGGATAAAATACTTTTCTGTTTCTGTTACAATAGCTACTATCATGCTGTTCCACTTAGGGATCAAAAGATTTGAAACAGAGAAAACAAATGGAAGAAAACATTAGGGTACAGACATAGTGCCGAGGCCCCAGACTCTAGTTGCCCGTCGGCAAGTGAAGAAAGGATATGGGTTGGAAAGAGAGAGTTCTCAGTTTGTCACAGAGTTAACCGAGAGTGGGTGGCTAGTTTTACATATCTTTAAAAGTGTATTCTTCCATTTAATCAGCATGCTTGTTAGCATTTTTTGTTGACATGATTCAACATGGAGTCACCTAGGATGGGGGAATGAAGGTTGCTTTCATGAGATTGGCCTGTGGCTGTATTGGTGAGCTACTGTCTTCATTGGTAATTACTGTAAGAGGCCCCAGACTACTGTGGGTGGTGCCCACCCTACGCTAGTGGGCCTGGGCTATACAAGTAAGGTGGCTGAGCATGAGCCAAGGAGACAGCCAATAGGTAGCATCCCTCCACAGTGTCTACCTCAATTCCTGTTTAAGTTCCTGCTGTGACTTCCATCAAAAAAAGACTGTGACCTAAAAGGGCAAATTGAGATGAATCATTTCCTCCCCGAGTAGCTTTTGGGCAGTGCTTTCTCATAGCTAGAAAGCCAACTAGACCAATCAGTAACCAGTGCTGAATTCATATCATGTGCCTAGGTGTTAGTATAGGTCCCATGGCAATAAAACAACACAAAGTCACAAACACAGCAGCCCTGTCATGTGTGAGCATAGCAGAGTCACACAGCCCCTCAATGACAGAGACAAGATTCAAACACGGCTTTGATGGTGGATGATTGGCTTGACAGGATCTGTAGCCCTTAGAAGGCAGACCTTTAGGCACACCTGAGAGATTATCTCGATTAGGTTAGTTGAGGTTGTAAGGTGATACCACTTAGTAGGTTTGGGTCTTGAACTGCTTAACAAAGAGGAAGCTGGTTAGCTGTGTTGATTCTCTACTGACTCAGTCACATGGTTTCTCTACAGTTTAGTTATAAGACTAGCTTTGAAAAGCTGAGTCGTCTCTCTAGTCTGGGATGTCCTTTTCCGAGTAGTGTTCTGATCTAATTGGCCCCAGAGAGAAAGGAACAACATAGATCCCCATTTCAAATGTCTCGTTTGAGAGCATGCCAATTGAATGAGTGATTTTGGAAACAGTAGTTTTCCAAACCTTACCCTGGGAAAGGATGATGGAGGTTTGCATGAACGAGAAGTCAGTGGAAATGAGAAGTCAATGGCTGAACAAGCCATGTACATGGGTCATCTATACGGTGTAGATACTGCAATGGGTGGCAGGATTTGAGGAAAGGATGATGGAGGTTTGCATTAACGAGAAGTCAGTGGAAGTGAGAAGTCAATGGCTGAACAAGCCATGTGCATGGGTCATCTGTACGGTGTAGATACTGCAATGGTTGGCAGGATTTGAGGAGAGGCTTTTTCTGTTTCTGATGGTTTGTTAAGTTTTAAACTGTACATACTAGTTCTGATTATTCTCACCAAAGCCTTGTTTGTCTCTGTTCAATTTACAGAAATGAAGTATGCACATACGTAACCTATTGCAACAAGTTAGAAAGTTTTACAATCCACAAGATTCTCTTCCTTTGACATTAACCATTTCTAGTCTCTTGGTGGAGACAACAGCCTGTTTAAATTTTAAATGATTCTCTTTGCTATTTTTTAACTTATCAAGTTTATGTAAACATCCATTAACTTCATGATAAGAAAAGTTGAAAATGTAATTGTTTGTTGTTGTGTATAATTTTGTCTCCAATATAATGCTATAATTTCTAGCATGCTTTATTTTTTCCTAATATTTACTTTTATTTTTAAATTTTGGTATTTGTTTATCTGTGAAATATGCATGTGTGCAAATATTTTCATAGGTGGAGGTAAGAGGTCAGTTTCATTGGTCTTTATTATTTATATTACCACTTTGTCATTTTGAGGCAGGGTTTCCCACTGAAAGTGGAATTCATTAGGCGGTCTGGCCATTGTGTCCCTTGGTTCATCCTGGCTTCGCCTTTCTGAATCTTAAGTGCAGGTTCATATCATAGTACCCAGCTTTTTTCTGGGTATTTAAGATACATGCTTGCACCATTAACCCTTCTACACCCATAGTCCCAGGGCCATTGAACATGCTTGCTCTGGCACAAACACAGCCCTTTCTAGGTTGTTGAAATAAAATTTCAAATGTACATCACATCATTTTACTTATTTTTTTCTTTTGGTTTTGATTTTATTTTGATAGAGAGAGAGAGAGAGAGAGAGAGAGAGAGAGAGAGAGAGAGAGAGATTACAGAATTACCTAGCCTTATCTTCTGCTTGCTGCTGCACTGTTTGCCTGGGGGTGAAATGGCAATGACCGCAGGAGTTCTGATGTCTCTCTGGTCAGCTTGCTTTCCTTTGGGCTGGGGGCAGTCCTCTCCTCTCCTTTGGGCTGGGGGCAGTCCTCTCCTCTCCTTCAGGTGAAGTGCTGGAACCATGGGAATCTGCAGACTGCATAGCTTCTTCCCTTCAGTTGTGAGGTGTTGAAATGAATTTTTCTTTTAAAAGATTTAGTGTGTGTGTGTGTGTGTGTTTGTGTGTGTGTGTGTGTGTGTGTGTGTTGCACACATGTGCAGTATATTTGTGCAGGTATCCACGGAGAGCAGAAGTGGTCACCAGATTCCTAAGATCTGGAGTTGAAAGTCATTGTGAGCTCTCTAACAGGAGTGTTGGGAACTAAGACTGGGACCTCTGAAGGGCAGCAAGTGCTGCAGAAAATTTTCAGATTAGAGTTTGAACATTCTTAATTTGTCCCTCAACATCCTGATAATACTTGGATTAATTTTTACATTTATTGGATACACACACACACACACACACACACACACACACACACACACACACACTTGGCAAACAGAGAGGGGATTACAGAGTTGGGTCTTTACCTCTGCCGTGTGGGTTCTGAGCATCATACTACAGTCATGGGCTTGTCCGCAAGCACTTTTACCCCTGAGCCACCTTCTCTTCTGATAGTTTCTATTTCTTTAGCCATTTGGGCTGGGTTCTACTTGAAGCCTTCTGTGACATTTACTATGTCCTGCATCTGTTTGTGTTTCCTTATTCAGTCTCCCTTGGTGTCATCTTATTTTGAAATTCTTCTCTTTATTTCCAAGATTTTGTTCATTCTTTGTACCTGCTCCTTTCTCATTGTACCTGTTCCTTTCTCATTGTACCTGTTCCTTTTTCATTGTACTTGTTCCTTTTTCATTGTACCTGTTCCTTTCTCATTGTACCTGTTCCTTTCTCATTGTACCTGTTCTTTTCTCATTGTACTTGTTCCTTTTTCATTGTACCTGTTCCTTTCTCATTGTACCTGTTCTTTTCTTGTCATTCCTGGTTGAGCTTTAGATGTTTCTTTTCTCAAATTTTTCTGGTGAGAAAAAATGCCTTTTAGAGTGGTTTATCTTATTTTTAGTTATGTGTGTCCATGTGTACATGTGCTCACAAGTGCAGGTCCTGCAGAATCCAGAAGGGGGCATCCTAGACCCTGGAGCTTGAGGTACAGGCATCTACATGTAAGGGCTGAGAACTTAATTTTGGTCCTTTGAAAGAGCATTACAGTCTTTTAACCACTGAGCTACCTTGTGGCCCTATAAAAATCATTATAAAAAACATTTTTCATCATCCTTTGAGCCATCATACCCACAAAGTTTTAGAGGTCAGTGTTCAACTGCCACCTCTGTCTTCTTTCTCTGAAATGGTGAGTGTTCTTCAGGTTCTAGAATAATGTAATTAACTATACACAGACCAGATCAGCACAGATCCCCATTGCTGGTCATTACTCTTCTCCAGTTGGGGGTTATTGTCCCTAAAGCCTCATGCTCTAGAAGGAAAGGCTAGTTGTATGGAAGACTATGGGGATGTCCTTTAAGCTCTGTGTGGATGAGGAATGCCAGGGCATGCCTGGGGCCAGCCTCATTACACACTAATGATCATCTTGAGGCTTTATTGTTAGAGTTCTGAGATTCTGTAGAAAATCTGTTGAAGAATATATCTCATTTTTCAGAAAGTTGAAGGCCCAATCTGCCAAGAAACAATAGAAATAAATCAAAAGAAAAAGGTGAGAAGAGCCAATACAGCGTCACGGATCCCTGAAGCCAGACCTCTGTCATCCCACCACCCATAGCACCCAGATAGCCCACGCCTTGCCCGCCTCCTTATTTTAGAGTCAATCTTGATTTTTCAATGATGTCTGTGTGTTATCAGTTCACTTGAGTACAGGTGCCTTCAGAGGCCAGGAGGGGAGTCACACTCCATGGGGCTGGGGCTACAGGTAGCTTTAAGCCTCCAACATGGAACTAAACTCGGGTCCTTCTCAAGAGTAGTACACGGTCTTACCCACGGAGCCATCTGTCTAGCCCCAACTACCCTGCTTATTTCTTTACATCCAAATCACTTTGTATTGAATCGATGATGAAAATAACATGACTTATTTGCACTCTCTTGTAAGGCAGGCTAACAATTAAGGACTTTCAAATTTTTACTTGTCCCTCCAAGGGGAGGACTAACCAAACTGTGGAGCAATCAAAAGTTTTCAAGTGGCTGCATAGTGGGAGATCGCCTGTCCTGGAGAGAGACTTGCTTGCTCCAAGTGACTTCTATCTCGAGATACATTTTTTCCTTTGCAACCTGTGGCCTTGTGGCTTTCTGTTCTGCCTGGGTTTTTTTTTTTCTTTTTGTGCCTCTTTCTTTCCTGTAATATGTGCCGGTGATTCCTTTACCTGCAAATCGTCCTCATTAGCTCTGCCCACAGCTTGAGTTGGGATTCCTTGCTGCAGCTCAAAGATCAGAACAGGAATTGAAGGGGTGGCCTGGCCCCACCTGTGCTCTGGAAATCCCGAGCCTAGTTCTTCTAATTCTCACCCCTAGTTTACCTGTGCTGTCTGTGTCTACTGATTCTGGAGATGGGGCTTCTAGAGGAATTCTCCTCCGGGAAGTGGCCTGCCTATGCTCATTGCGGAGCCTTCTGAACTTCCCCTCTGATCTATGAGTGCATTCAGAAGACTCTCTAACTGTTTCCTTCCAGAGATTAGAGAACATATCTGGTTCGATGACCTAATCTGCTCTGAAGGATTGGTTCTGCCCTTTTTTGCTTGCTTTAAGTCAGGTTCTTATGTCTTGAGCTGTGGAGCTGAGAAAGACCTCAAACATCTGATTCTTGTACTCTTTCTTCCTGAGTGCCAGGAATATAGGTGTGCACAAGCACATCCCATTTACATGGTGCTGGGGACAGAAGCCAGGGCTGTGTGCATGGTAAGTGAGTGCTCTACCCATTGGGCTACATTCTCACCCACACTCTGACACCACATTTTTCACAAGTCATTACTGTTGCTTCATCAGGATTTTGGAAGGATGAGAATTAAATGTTGGAGTTGACACAATCATTTTGTCAGAATGTTTAGCCCACATTTAGAAAATAAGAAAGGTAAATACAATCCCATAACGAGTCCTTCTCTGTGTTCTCCACTTCTGTATTTGCCTCCAGTTCACCTACATCAGGGGATAGACAGACAAACACTTTCTCTAAGGAACTGGATAGCAAATATTATAGGCTTTCTTGATCTTATAGTTTCTGTTATATCTACTTAAAGCCACCATTGTAGGGCAAACACGATTGTAGACAGCATACCCATAGATAGGAAGACCTGGGGTCCAATAACAATCTTTTTACAAACTGGGTGGCCAGAAATGGTCAACAGAATGAAAGTTTCCTTTCCCTGGTCTACATACAAGGTATTTCAGGAGAACTCAGCATGATTTGGGTTCTAGGGGTTTTTTGTATTGAGTAGTGACCTAAACTAGTCTTTCCTTTTATCCATAGATATGAGAAGAATGCTCACTGGGAAAAGGAGGGCTTAAGGACACACTGCCCTGACTGTGACCTACTCTGTTTCCTGTTCTCTCTGTAGATACTGAGTGACATCCTGGCAGGCATTTTCTCTGTCTTTGCTCTTCACAGTATGAAAGCAGCATTTTTCAAAAACAATTTCCTAGAGTTGGGAAGATAGCCATACCCATATGAGAACTGGGGTCCAGTCCCTGGAACCTAAATAAATGCCAGCGGGTATGGGAACTTGCCTGTAATTGCTTTGGAAGTCAGAGACTTGGATTCCCCATACCAAGCTGGCTAAGGGGCACTTGTCATATTAGGGAGCTCTTGGTTTCACTGAGAGACCATGCCTCGGGGAATGAGGTGGAAGAGAAATGGATCAGGGATACATAAGAATGCATATGCTTGTACACACACATGCAAGCAAATGTGTGCCCACACCTATATAACCCCCCCACACACACACACACATGCACATCGTGCACACACATAAAAATGGAAAAGTGGAAAAAAAGAGTTTTCTGCTGGTAAATACCCTGGTATCAGAATTGTATGCCTTAGAGAGATAAGCTTGTTTGCACACGAAGGGGACACAGGCTGAAAACATGCAAAGCCAGCTTGAGATCAGAGTGGCAGTGCTGCACACTCACACAGTAAGGCTGTGTAACAGGAGCCAGGTACCACTAACTCCTCCAAAGTAAACTGGAAAGGATATCTGCTCCAGCTTGGAACCAGGGAAGGGCTGGCGTGTGAGTAACACAGAGTGTGAAGAATTTTCAGTGGATCAGAAAGCTGCTGAAACCCAGCTCTCCTCACATACAGTTATTATGGTGGCCTGGTCGCATTAGCTAAGTAAGTCATCTTTTTATTTTATACGTACGTGCAGTACTTCATCCCCAATGAAAAAGTTCCTTTGCATCAGATGCTCAGCTCAACATTTGAATATGTGACCTGGGAAAAGACAGCACGGGGGGCGGGGGGGAGTTGTCCTGGCTGGGTGGCATGCCTCATCGAGCCCCCCAGGCAGGAGAAACTGTGTCCTCACTGGCTGGACGCCTCATCGAGCCCCCCAGGCAGGAGAAACTGTGTCCTCACTGGCTGGGTGGCACGCCCCATCGAGCCCCCCAGGCAGGGTGGCATGCCTCATCAAGCCCCCCAGGCAGAAGAAACTGTGTCCTCACTGGCTGGACGCCTCATCGAGCCCCCCAGGCAGGAGATACTGTGTCCTCACTGGCTGGGTGGCACGCCCCATGGAGCCCCCCAGGCAGGAGATACTGTGTTCTCACTGGCTGGACACCTCATCGAGCCCCCCAGGCAGGAGAAACTGTGTCCTCACTGGCTGGGTGGCACGCCTCATCGAGCCCCCCAGGCAGGAGATACTGTGTCCTCAGAAGAGCTGATCTGTCTGGGCCATTGCTCTTGTTGCTCAGTGGCTCCCTTAGTGAGGACTTTGCGCATTCTTTCCACCACAGCCACGTACTCTCATCTTCTCTCAGCATCGCTAGTAACTTCTTCCCTGGAAACTCCAGGGAACTCACTGTGTGTGCTGTGTGTTGTATGTAGTGGTTCATGTGTGTTCAAGTGCATGAACCATGCACACGACGTATTGGCCAGAGGAGGACCCTGACCATTTCTACCTAATTCCCTTGAGCCAGAGTCTCTCACTGAACCTAGAGCTACGCTGGTGGCCAGCATTCCCCTGTGATGTTCCTGTCTACGTCACACTGCATGGGGCTTACAGGACTACACAGCCAGACCCAGTTTTTCATGTGGGTGCTGGGGATTTGAACTCTGGTCCTCATGCTTGTGCAGTGGGTCCTCTTACTGCTTTGGCCATCCGTCTCATTTTCATTTCGAAGTTTCACTCCTATATTCCTTAACTCTGTGTTTGTTGTCTCCCCAAGATCTTCTCTACTCAATCTCTCCACTTTGACCCCATATCCCATGAGTCTTTGCAACTTTAATGCTCAGGACAGGATCATATAATGACTAAAAAGACTTGGAATAGCTTCAAATTTTATTTTAACTAAATGTGTGTCCCTGGACAAGAACTTTAGTCTCTCTCTGCCTCACAGATTATATGTGAAAACCTACAAATAGAATTTTTTTGGTAAGAATTCTCAGACTTTAGCCTGCATTCTCAGGGCATATGGGGCTCTCGATGGAGCACAGATCCCAGGGAATTCTTTTGGGTGTGGGCTGCAGAGTACAGATTTCCACCAGACTGCCGGGTGATGTGGATCTTGCCAATCAGCAGAACACATGTGCACATCTAGGAAGAAGTATTGCAAATGATCCTTGGTCCTGTGAATGGTGCCTGCAACATCAGCCTCACTGTGAGGACAGGCAACACCGACTTCCTAGTTTTTTGAATAAACTCTCTTTTACTGACTCCATGTTTTCCTTACCATTGTCCCATGGAAATGAAAGGGTTGTGGGTTCAGAGGTCTTATTTTGTTTAATTTTCCTGAAAATTCATAAAGAATGAAGAGGGGGAGGAGGAAGGAGAGAAGAAGGAAGATGATGATGAGGAGGAGGATGAAGAGAAGGAGGAGGTGGAGGAAGATGAGGAGGAAGGTGAGGTGTAGACATGGCTCAGAGGTCAAGAGCATCCACTGTACAGAAACAGTTGAGTGGCTAGAGCTTGCCAGATCCCAGCAAAGCTTGGAAAAGAACGTGAGCTCTAGGTTCCGGGAGAGACCCTGCCACAGAGAAAGAGGTGGAAAGTGATAAACAGGGACATCAGATGCCTTTCTCTGGCCCCTGAGCATACAGAAGCATATGCTTATATACCTGCATGTACCTATGCATATAAGTGTGTACATGTGTATGCACATACACAAACATGCACATGCACACACGTATATAAAATAAAAATATAAAAAGAAAATAAGGAAGTAACAAAGTCAAAGAAAGGTAAAGAATATTCTGTGGAGTCTTGTACATACTGTACCGAGTGTGACAGGTCACCCAAACGCCGCCATGCTGGCTGGGTGTCCATTCTACACCCCCCACCCCTTCACTGTTCTCTACGTCACCAACTCCCACTCATCCTGTTTGTCTTCATCATATCCACACTCTTCTTTTCTCTGTGACTTCCATTGACTGAAAGAAACCTCTTCAGCCAGGTGACAACTTTTGATAGAGTTTCTCTTCTTACCCTGCTCCCTCAAGGGGCTTCCTTGTTGGTTCCAGTTAGACAGGTACACAGACACCAAGTTAGATGGATACTGTGAACACTGTCTCTCTGGTGGCCATGTCAGCTAGGTTGCTTTGAGGTTAATGACAGTGCTGCTCTGCCTCTCTATCATTAGTACCACCTCTGTGTGTGTGTGTGTGTGTGTGTGTGTGTGTGTATGTGTGTGTGTGTGATGTGCAATGTATGTGTGTGTGTGTGTGTATGTGTGTGTGTGTGTGTGTGTGTATGTGTGTGTGTGTGATGTGCAATGTATGTGTATAAATGCACGGGCACTGTCTTCAGAAAATCACAGTGTAGTTCTTAGGAACGTTCCACATTCTTGTTTTGGAACAAGATCTCACAAGGAGCTGGAGCTCATCACTTAGTAGATGACCAGTCAGCAAGCTGCATGCATCGTCCTCTCTCCAGGGCTTACACTAGCATCACACACTTTCTTAATGTGGGATTGAACTCATGTCCTCATGTTTGAGGCAAGCACTTTAACACCTGAGCTATCCCCTTGGCTCTACTAGTTGAACTCTAGTCAAAAATATGTACACGTAGTTTAAAGAAGACATTTCTAAGAGTCACCACATCATCTCTAAAACTAAAAGCTTGGAACACAACAGGGAAAAAAAACGTAATCCTCCTTGGAGCACTCGAGCACTCGCCTGGTTTCTGTCCCTAAGGGGCAACCACTTTTAACTCTTACAGCAAGTTCCTTTGTTTGAGTCTCTGCTTGAGTTCCCTTCTTAGTGTTTCATTTGCTTGAATTCTCCTGTGTGGGAGTGGTTTGTCTTTCCTCCCATGCAGGGCTCACCTCCCTTTCTCCCAGTTGAGATATTTGCTGACTTGGTTGAGACCAGTTTAGTGTTTACAACATTTTGGCAGTGAGCCATTTTTGCAGGTGTGTGTGTTTGTGTGTGTGTGTGTGTGTGTGTGTGTGTGTGTGTGTGTATGAGTGTACCCAGCAGCTAGTGATTCGGCCACTTAATGGAAGGAACATTGCAGTCAGCCTTCATAGCCCCAGGAACAATTCCCCACTGCTGACTTGCTGGCAGGGGCGTAAGCGCTGCTGTTATTTTCTAGAATATTACCATCTGCTCATTTGATCCATTAACCTCCTATTGTACCTCATAACAGAAATGTCCAGACATGAAAGCAAATAACACCATAGAAACAAGCCACATGCATTTTGCTTTGAGGACAGGGGTCAAACGCTGCTCTGATCTCCCCCAACCCCTTCCTAGAGAGTTCATTAACTTCCCTGCCAGGAGGTGATAGTTTATCCACAGGGATGAAATGACCTGCACTAGTTTGCTTATTTATTTCTAGTAACAGGTTAGGACAAATCAATTAAAATTTGTCATAGTCATTTTTTTATGTCCACAAAGGGCAAGAAAAAAAGGAATGTGCTCATGATGAGCAACGGCTACTTAAGTTCACACAAATTGCCCCGCTTCTTTCTTAGCCTTTATTCTTTTTTCTTTCTCTCTTTTTTTGTTTTTTTGTTTTTGTTTTTGTTTTTTGAGACAGGGTCTCTCTGTGTAGCCCTGGCTGTCCTGGAACTCACTCTGTAGACCAGGCTGGCCTCGAACTCAGAAATCCACCTGCCTCTGCCTCCCAAGTGCTGGGATTAAAGGCATGTGCCACCACCACCAGCTTTTTCTTTCTCTTTATAGCTTTAAAAAGAATTCTTTCAGATGGATCTCATGTAGCCAAGGCTAGCCTCAAACTCTCTATGTATCCTAGGGGTGTGATGGTTAATACTGATATTCAACATGGCATGGTCTAGAATCACCAAAGAGACAGCTCTCTAGTGTGTGTCTGAAGGAGTTTTTGGATGAGTTAGTTGAGGTGCACAGACACATCTCTGGGTTGGGTCCCATACCGCTTGAAGAGGAGAAAGCAAGCAGGGTATATATACATATAAAATAAAAACAAAACAATCTTCTTTTAAAAAAAGAAGTCGTTATAAATTATGAGGTTTAAAAATGAATACAAATGTCAAGATAGATATGCACCTATGCTATCATGGTTTAGGTAAGGTCTCTATGAATTTTCATGTCACCAATATGGTGAGATCAGGAGCTGGGGGCTTCTGTGTGGTAATTAGACCATGATGTTTCTTCCCTAGTGAATAAACCTAGTTAGGTTTATTTAAAGAATGGACAAAGAGAATTTGTGCCTTACCTTTCTTCATTCTGCCATAACAAAACATAACACCCAGACTCCTGTCAGTGCTGCACTCTTGAGGTATTTATCATCTGGAACTGTGTTTCTATTCTTTTTTTTTTTATTATGGTTATGCTCCGACATTATTTATTACAGAGCAAAAATGATGAAGACACGCATAGACATCTGACTATATGGATGCATACATTTAAAATACATATATGTGGGGTCTGGAGAGATGATGAAAGCACTCGCTACTCTTCTACAAAACCAGAGTTTGCTCCACAACATGCATGTCTGACATCTCCCAGACATATAAGTTCAGTTATACCTCCAATTTCAAGGCACACAATGCCCTCTTCTGGCTTCCTCCGGCAGCTCACACATGCGGCATATTTATCAAGACACAGACACATAAATAAAACTAAATCCTTAACAAATAAAAGAGGCACATGCTATCTGGACCCGTATTATAATAGACTTTTGTTTGCTAAACTTGGATGCCTCTGGTAAAAAATCCAAGTCTCTGTATAACTAATGCTGTTCTGCAAGGCACATGTGGTTTTCTAAGCCAGTGGTTCTCAACCTCTGGGTTGCAACCTCTTTAGGGGTTGGATGACCTTTCACAGGGGACACCTGAGACTATCAGAAAACACAGATATTTACATTATGGTTCATAGCAGTAGCAAAAGTACAGTTATGAAGTAGCAACAAAACTACTTTTATGGTTGGGTGTCACCACACCATGAGGAATTATATTAAGTGGTTGCAGCATCGGGAAGATGGAGAGCCACTGGTCTAAACCTATGTTAGATTTGGGGAGACCAGATTTCTGTGGAATGTGAGACCAAGAATCTTTATGCCCATCCATTCAGAGCAAAAATCACATGGAGGGTGATTGCTAGAGGCGGGAGGGTCCATTAGAAGATAATGAGCTTGTCAGCTTATTCCTCATTAGCATAATCGTTGGTTTTGTTAGGACACATTGAGAAGGAGCAATGTCATACAGCTCTGATAGACCTGGTACTCACTGTGTAGACCCGATTATTCTGTAACTCACAGCAGCACTCCTGCCTCAGTCTACTGAGTGTTGAGATGACAGGTGTGAGCAAGCATGCCCAATTTGATCACCTTACCTTCCTTCTATCAGCAGTTAAAGAAATAATGAGGGTCCAGCAGAAATGAGACAGCATTCTAAGTAGAGAAAGGAGTGCTGACAAGATATCAAGCCCTGAACTGTAGTAGTGACCTCCTTTGAGTGAGGAATAGTTCAGGGTATCTGGGGATGGGGATACTACTATGAGGTAGTATCCGGGGCACAAGAGGAAGTAGAGGCATGCACTTGAAGAAGGAAGCGTTAGAGAGGCCACTTCACACAGAAGTTCTCTATTTGTTCTGAGCCTCTGTCTCCATCTCTGGAGTGATGGTCGTATATGCGTCATTATACCTGGTTTATGTGGTGCTGGGAACTGAACCCTGGGCTTCATGTGCTCCAGGCAAGCCCTCTCCTAGCTTGCCTACATCTCAGCCCCACATGGCATTTTGATACCACTACAGGAGTCACTAGACGGTAGATAGGAGGAAAGGAAGAGGCACAGATTGGAAGGCATGTTGTACGTAGTGCGGAAGTAAAGTTAACATCACACATATGGCGCCAGGGTCCTTCCTATCTTTCTGTAAGTGAAACCTCCCTCTTTGCTAATTAGGTGTGTGGCAGATACACACTGGAAGATTTTATTCTGCAGTTTGTCTGCGTGCACAAAATTAAAGGTCTGAAAAATCTCTGACAATTCGGAAGAGCATTGAATGGCTTTCTAATGCGGAGCAGTGTCATTCATTAGACTTCCCACCAACATTATTTAGGAGGACTGCCAGTGGGGCTCTGGGTTAAATCCGTCTGATCTCATCCTTCATTTGCTCTTCTGTGTATTCTTTCATGGGTCTTTAAAAGTAACATGGTGGGCTGTATTGCTAAGTGTCCGGTCCTTGAGCATATTACGGGGAGTAGGCAGGGAAGATGGAAGAGCTTTTGTCCCTGCGAGTTTTCAGAGTTTTACTTTAAAAATATTAGTTCTTTGAGAATTTGTTGTTTTGATGATATTAATTTTATCTCCTTCAATTCCTCCTGGATCTACCCCTTCCCTTCTCCCAAACAACTCTGTGTCCCTTTTTTAAAAAACAGCCATCAAGTGCAACTGTACTGCCCACACATTGGGTCTATGGCCTTCTTCTCTAGCATGCTCAGCCTGCCAGATGTCATGACCGAAAATAAAATCTCCCTCTCCCAACAGATATCCATTGCCAGCAGCTTCTTAGATGGAGATGGGTGGAACTTAGTGCCTGTCTTCCAAACTCAGATCTGGATCTGGCCTGGTGGAGCCTGTGCAAGTCACGTGGTCACAGCACTGAGAGTTCTTGCGTGCTACCAGCTCAGATGTGTCCGGAAGACACTGTCTCCTTGTGCTTACCCACTGCCCCTGGTTCTTACAGTCTTCTGCCTGAGCCCTGGCTGGAGGAGGTGCCACGTAGATTTTTTTTTTTCTCTTTAGGGTTGAGCATTCTGAGGTCTCCCTGAGTTTCAGAACCTTGGCTAGGTGTGGTCCTCTCTGTTAATCACCATCTATAGCTTTCATGTAAGCATTCATTATAGGTATTTTCAAAGGTGCATTCTGCCCAAATGCAGAAAATAGAGCTGTCAGAACTTTGTACAGTGATGTCTTAATACATCTATGTTTAAAATTATTGATTTTAGATTTTCACAGTAGCCCTTTCTGTATCTCATAAATTTAACAGCTAAGACCCAAAATATAAGTTTTTCTAAAGCTATCAGGACCATGGCAGATGAAGGCACCATTTGTTATCTGGATGATTAGGAGGTACTCGGTGCTGACAACTTGCAACATTCATCTTAGCACTGATGCATTATTTGTACAGGGTTGCTGCGTGGACCTACGCAGTGGGAACCGGGTTCTGGTTTAAATACCCAGCGTACGGACCCATGATTAGCTGAGAATCATGCGCTAAGTCAAGTACAGAGAGTGGAGTACACACTACACAGGTTATGGACCTAACCTCTATTTCTATCTTCCAATAGGCACAGAGTAAATATAATCAATCAATTAACAAGAGAAAGGGGGTCGTGGAACTGTCTCTCAAATTATGAGCACATGCTGAGCAACAGACCAGAGGAGGGCTGAGGAGACGGCTCAGGCAGGAGAGTTTCTGCTGGGCAAGCATAAACACCTGAGTTTGAGCCCCAACATTCATAGAAAAACATTAAAATCAGTAAAAACATGGTGGCATAAGCACATGCCACCCCCGTGCATGTGCTGCTCTGTGTAGCAATAGAGAACCGGGCAGGAAGAGGACTCCTGGAGCTTCTTAGAGAGCCAGTCTGCCTAAGCAGTGAGCTCCAGGGTCGGTGAGAGGCCATGCCCCAAAGCACAAAGCAGGGAGGAGAAGACGCCAGATATCAGTTTGTGGCCTCTGCATGCATACGCACATATATTCACATGTGTCTACATGTATGTACACACTGTAACACACACCATAGCACACATACATATACCACATACATACCACACACATATAACACACACACACATACCACACACATATAACACACACACAGAGGCACACATACCACACACACACACATACACACACACACACAGAGGCACACATACCGCGCACACACACACACACACACACACACACACACACACTCACTCACTCACTCACATATGCACATACTTCAGTCGCATTCATGCACCTGACCTTGGGGGTGTTGCCAAGTCACCCTTCCAACCCCAGACTTCCTCAAGCCCTCCTGTCTTGCTCAGCTGTTCTTAGGTCTGACAAACAGGAAGGAAGTTGCTCCTCTCTGACCTTGCTTCCCACCGACTCCAGGCCAGCTGGAGGCCTAGGGCAGGTGGATCTCAGTAGGCCAGCCATTTGAGCCAATTCAGCTTAATTGAATATTTATATACACACCACTAAAAGAGATCTGAGGCAAATTTTAAAAGATATTTACTCTCTGAGTGAGTCTGCCTTGGCATGAAGCTGTCTCAGTAGAGATGACTTGTGAAGGAGAGGCCTTTGGTGTTGCTGTTGGACAGCTCTATCCTTAAGGCCGCCCATGGATTTCAGTGACTGAGAGCTGCACTTTAGACCCTGTCGGTGGCTACAGATGGGCGTGGCTGAAGACTTCACCTGGGTGAGGATCTTAGAACCCAGGCTGCACTGTGGTTCCAGGCGTCAGTGACACAGGTGCAAGCAAGGTGTCCTGAGTCTCTTAACTTGAAGAAGGATGCTAGTTTATAGATAGTAAAAACTTTTTTTAAAAAACCAATCTCAACTCCTGACTCTGCTCTTGAACCTCTATACTTGTCCTTCTTTTATATAAGCTTCCCTGACCTTTGCCTTTCTCACACGTCTTCCCCCCAACCCCACTCCATCTCTTCAATCTCTCCCCCAGCCCCACCCCATCTCTTCAATCTCTCCCCCAGCCCCTACCTCCTTCTCTTCAGTCTCCACGATCCTTCTTTATCCCTATGGTCCAACAGTGTAAATTTTAAACTGATTTATATCCTGGAGGCTTGGGACCTGATAACTAAGAAGGAAGGGCTCTGAAATCTTAAACATTTTCTTGGAGCAGAGCTGTGTAAAATAACAAAAAAACCTGGGGCTAACAAGCGGGCTCAGAGAGTAAAGGGACTTTCTGTCAAACTTGATGATCTGTGTTCAATACTAGAGACCTAATGGACAGAGAGAACTGACTCTTCCCAGTAATCCTCTGGCCTATACACACACACACACACACACACACACACACACACACACACACACACACACACGTACACACACAGACACATACACACAGGCAGGCACACATACCACAGAACACACATACAATACACACACAATATACACAGAGAGAGCACACCACACACACACACACATATAACACCATACACAGGGTACACACACACACGTAATACACACACACAACACAGATCGCATGTACAATACACACAATACACAAAGAGAGATCACACACAGCACACACATACAATATACACGGAGAGAGCACACATACATAACACCATACACAGAACTCACACACAACACACACATAATACACACACACCACAGAACACCCATGCAACACACATACAACACATACACAATACAGAGAGAGAGCACACAGCACGCACACACACACACACACACACACACACACACACACGCGCGCACACATTTTAAGGGATGTAGATGAGAACAGGTCTCACCCCTCATAAATGGAGCATCTTCCTTGGAATTCTACAACTGTCTAAAATGCACAAAACAGAAGGTGGTATGCTTAGCCTCAGAGGATACTCCACAATCAACCCCTGCACCTACGGCTCTGGAAAAGTTGTGGAGGGGACTGTGTAAAGTACGTAAGAACCGGAAAAAGACAAGGACACTCTGCTAGATGGTGCTTCTTAGACATAACAGGGATGCTGCATCCATGAAATCGCAGAGCTATGGCTGCCTAAGCAGGCCTACAATAATCACAGCAGCAGCTGGCATGCCAGCTTCCTCAGGGGGATTTCCACAAGGCTCCACCCCTGGATGAAGGTCACAGACACCCAGAGGCTGCCGAGAGAGCAGTCTTCTGGGGGGGGGGGCAGGGATGAGACCCCTCATAGGTGGTCTGTGGCTTAATGGGTTTGTGTGTATGTGTGTGTGTGTGTGTATATGAGAAAGAGAGAGAGACAGAGACAGAGACAGAGACAGACAAAGAGACAGAGACAGACAAAGAGAGACAGAGAAAGACAGAAACAGAGAGACAGAGAGGAAGAAGAATTAAGAAAAAAAGGTCATGAATGTAGGAAGGAGTGGGGGATGGGGCATGGGTGAAACTGGAGGGGGAGAGAAAGGGGTGGAAATGATATAAATACAGCATTTATGTGTGAAATTCTTGGGATTAAATTTATTAAATTTAAGGTTCTAATGTTTGTGTGTGTGAGTGTTTTGTAATGACGGAGTGGTAATCTCAAACCTATCCCTGTCAGGAACAGGAACCGGATTTAATTACTGTATGGAAGATTTGTAGATTCTTGCCCCATTTCTCCATGAATGTCTCTGGTGGCGGCAACACCTGTTATGGGAACACAGTGAGCGGAGTTGGTCTTAAGCAAATGTGGAAGGAGAGAGGACTGGAACAAAGGAAACATGAGAAACCCCACAGCTGGATTGCTCTGTCCCTCTCCCTCCCTCCTTTCCCTTTCTAAAGACGAAGAGAACAATAGGAAAACACTAAGATAGAAATGAAATTTAAAAAGTCAAGTTTTGCAGGGGCACCGGGGGATTTTCTGAGGTGTGAAAATGGGCAAACAAAAAAGAAAGATGGTAGCTCACTATGGATTGCCATCCAATGCTGACAGACATCCTACTTTAACATTCAGGGAAGGAGGCAAGAGAAAGGTCATTTGAATTTTTGAATACCCAATACGCTAATCAATGAGGGGAATATTTCACCTAGGTTCAATTCTCATAGCAATATATGTGTGAGATATGCCCATCCTCACAGGTGATGCACCAGACCATCAACTTGGAATGTTAAGTAGCACACACAACTCCTTACAGATTGCAGGCAGCCTGAATGAGATGGGGACTTGAATCTTTTACTCTATATAAGGAAGATGCTAAAAGCATAAATGAATAAATGAGGAAGAAAAGAAAAAAAGAAAACGGAGACTCAGTGGGTGCCTGCACAGGGGTGTGGTTGAACTGACGTCACAGGAACAGGAAGTGACATTGGGGTAATGATGACAAGTGAGTGTGTGGCTAGAGAGATGGGCCAGAGGCTGAGAGTGCTGGAGCTTCTGCAGAGGGACTGGGCTTGGTTCTCAGACCTCAGCTCAGGCAGCTCCCAACTGCATGTAGCTCCAGCTCTAGTGGATCTGATGCCCTTTGCTGGCCCCCCAAGGTACTGCACTTACACGCACATAGCTGCACACAGACCTATAAATGTAATTCATTAATTTGTTTTAAAAAGGAATGGAGCATATAGAAGCAATGATAGAGAGAGTGTGAGCTAGAACTATTTTAAAGATGAGCCATGTCAGGTTGCTCTGAGTATTTCAAAAGTCAAATGCTGCTTCTGTGTTGAGAAGATTATACAACAAACTGCAGATTTTACCTTTCCCAACATACGTGTGTGTCTGTGTGTGTGTGTGTGTGTGTGTGTGAGACAACATGCAGTGATATGTGTGTGTTCATGGAGGCCAAGGACATCTTGGATGCCGTGCTAACAGCATGAGGACATGCCCCGCCTTGTTTGGGACATGGACTCTCAGGGGCCTGGGAGGACTCTTGCTGATTACTCTACGTTTGGTGACCAGTGGACCCCAGGTTCTGCCTGTCTCCATCTCCAGGGTGATGGCAGGTAGCCCAACACCTGCTTTTTTTCCTTTTCATACAATCTAATAACGTTCAAAATCAGGTTCTTATCATTATGGGTCTAGTACTAGACCAAACCATCCACCTCCCGGTACCCCTCAGCATAGTCAATTTATCTGTGCATACTGAAGAACTGACTAGAAGGAAGGTCTCTAGGGCCTGTGGGATGGGGAGCAAGGGGCGAAGCGCTGCTCATGCATAGGCTTAGCTGTGGGCCTGACATGTCCCTTGCAGCAGAGGCCTGGCTGTGCAGGATGGGTTTTCAAGCCCCCTTTCCTATTGGCTCACTATAAGTCTGCAGTCTGGATAAGCAGTGTTGGAGGCACGGCACTGGCAGTTGTCTCTGTCAACAGGATCCTTTCACTGTATTCCCCGACTGACTGAGTCTAATATTTTTATTGTTGATTTTGTCTCTTTGAGGAATAGCTTTTGCTTATGTGGTAGATTTGTGGTCTTTAGACACCCTCTCCTCCCACTCCCATGCCCTCCCACCCCCCACCCCCACCCCCGCTTTCAATGGGGCTAAGACTACATGGCCTTTCGGGTTAGAGGATAATTGAAATAATATAGTTCTCAATATGCCACTTATTTACTGAATATACTGACTACAAATTCTCAACAACTGGTCCCTCCTCTTGCTTTCTAAACTAAATATTGATTATTTGCCTCTCTAAGCTGCGAGGCTAGCTCCTCTGAAATTCAGTGTAGCATCTCCTATTTTTACCCACTTTGGAAAAGGCAGGATCATCTCTGCGGCTTTAAATTTGTG
The DNA here is from genome assembly GCF_008632895.1 of Mastomys coucha. Lineage (NCBI taxonomy): Eukaryota > Metazoa > Chordata > Mammalia > Rodentia > Muridae > Mastomys > Mastomys coucha. The sequence goes on along the minus strand of NW_022196906.1, from coordinate 111,208,894 downwards.
GTGATCAAAGAGTAAGCCTCAGAATGCCCCCACCCCACTCATATGAGTTAGAGTCAATGCCCCCACTCCACTCATATGAGTTAGAGTCAATGCCCCCACTCCACTCATATGAGTTAGAGTCAATGACCCCACTCCACTCATATGAGTTAGAGTCAATGCCCCCACTCCACTCATGAGTTAGAGTCAATGCCCCCACTCCACTCATATGAGTTAGAGTAAATGCCCCCACCCCACTCATATGAATTAGAGTAAATGCTTATTTTAGTTAGGCCATTTCAATGCATACATCACTGCATACATCAATGGATGTAGTGGCCTAGCTTCCTTGTCTCAGGAGGATGAAGCTTTCCGGTTCATGACTTTGCTGACCTTCCGTGAATTAGCTTGGTAGATATGTAGGCATAAACACTCTTGAGATAGCCAGGTTAAACTAGAAGGAAGCAGTGAAGCAGCCGTTGTAGTGCTCCTGACTCTTGTGTTTCACCATTCCTCTGATAGCCTGTGAATTGTCTCTCCATTGCTTCTTAGTGGGCATCGGATGTAAACGTGTCCCAATCGCAAGTTTCAAAAAGTAGGGCATAGAAATCACTAGAAGAGAGCTAATAATCTACCTTCTTGACCCTACCCTTGCCCTGGTTGTGCGGAGTGCTCACCAATCTCACTGTTGACCCGGCACCCTAGGGGAGGCAAGTCCTGTGTCGGTTGCTATAGTATGAGGATGGGTTTGGAATCGTGATTTGGATTTCTGAAAGAATTCCTATCTAGCAGTTACTCAATACTCTGGAGTGAACGAATCCGAGTATAAAGCAGGCTCATCTGGCTGCACCCGTGGGAGATGTTGAGTTCCTTAACGTTTCGACATGCAAAGTGAGTGAAAACCTTTTAGTTATTAAGAGATGATTACACTCAGAAGCCTATAGGTCATACATAGGTATTCCTGATGGATACAAGACTGAATTCATTCATTGTTATGTTTATTAGTGCATATTAATTGCACACATTAAAAACCTTCATTGTAGCATTTTCCCAGGTCTGCATTTCCTGTGTTGGGCACAGTCATCTGCCATCACCCTCTTCTTGTTCTTTCTGCCACGCCCTGGCCTCCATTCTTCCCAATATGGCTCTGCTTTGTTGCTGTTCTTGTTTTGAAGCGGAATCTCCTTGTAGCTTGGGCTAGCCCCACCCCCCAACAACCTAAACAGCTAAAGATGATGTTTGCCTCCCCAGTGCTTGGATTATGCATCCATAACTTCATGGGATTTATGCTGTATCGAGACTGAAACCTAGAGGCGTGTGAATGCTAGGAGAGGATTCTACCAACCCATCATCTCCAGGCTCCCTAGGTCTAATATCATGACTTTGACTTTTAAATCTAAATTTCGCATGAGAGAAAAAAGTCACTTATGATGTCAGTCTTCTTTGTGGCTGTATACTACACGATTCTATGTATGCAGCTCACGTCACTACCCATCCTTCTGCTGATAATGCCGTGACAGAACTCTATTCGCAGACATTCCTAACTCTTAGAGTCCGGCACTCCCACTCTCTTTAGTAGCACTAAACCCATGTTGGTTCATAGCTCCTGCATATGTAGCAAAGAAGGCATCACGGGGACAGGGTCTTTGCAGTAAAATAAAATACTCTTTTCTAGGACTACAGAGATGGCTCAGTAGATGAGAGCACTGGCTGCTCTTCCAGAGGATCTGGGTTCAATTTCAGGACCAATATGGCAGCTCACAACTGTCTATAACTCCAGTTCTAGGAAATCCAATGCCCTCTTCTGGCGTCAGCAGACAGCAGTGTATGTGTGTGGTACACAGATATACATGCAAGAAGAACATTCATGCACATAAAATAAAATGTTTAAATCTTAAATAAAGCTTAAAATTTGTATGCGTGTGACTGCTCTGATCATTCCCTGTAGTCTTTCTGCAGTGGTTTTTAAGACTATGAGCCATGCCCTGGTTACCATTCCACAAGACTTCGTGAGCACAGAGCAGAGTTCATGAGTTCTGACAGCCTCTCTCTCTCTCCCTTCTTTCCTCCCTCCCTGTCTCCCTCCCTTCTCTATTCCATCCCTTCTTTCCTCTTTCTGTATGCTTTTCTGTGGGTCTTTGTTTTGAAAGCCTGGTGCAAGCCAGCATGAACTAATGTTAATATAATAAAATTTGAGGCACTTGTGGAAGGGAATTGAATTTCAGTTATAAAAGTTGAAAACAGAAAGACGACTCCATCATTTCTCATCTTGGACCAAATGCTCTGGACTAAGTTAGAGATCAGTTTCTCCCTATCCACCTGCACTAATGATGCAGGGGAGATTTAAAACTTACCTAGATCTCTGTCTGTCTCTGTTTGTCTGTCTTCTGTCTGCTTGCCTCACAAGGCAAAGCCTGTTATCTCCTATTCCATTCCTCAGTTACAATCACAGCAAATTTGCTCCATGTGTTTTTGTTATTCCATGAACTTCACATTATTTGAAAGCAAACATGCTTTTTTAGTTACTATTACATTGCTAGTGATTCTTCACACCATTAACAATTATTAAAAAAAAAAAACAAACCAAAAAACAGAAAACAATTCCCGCATGAGACAGTGGCCCATGACATGGCGTGCTTGATCAGCTTCCTATGACACTGCAGGTGGAGTTCATCTTTCCTTTTCAGAGCCCCTTATGCATAGACAATTATCTGCACATATAAATGATTAACTATAGCAATGATTATTTAAGAAAAGGAATGCTGGGAAGCATATCACTGGGTCACATTGCATGATCGCTCTTGAGATTGCTTATCTATACCCATGTGTCTGTTTCAGAGAATGGTGTGAAAGCTCTCATCTATTAATGCCTTCGGTGGAGGGTCAGTACAAGCGACTATGTCGCTGACCAATATTCTTTCTGTCAGTTATTAAGGAAGGAATAAATGCAAGCTTTGTTTTCTACTTTAGCCTTTTGTTTTTGAGGAGCTAGGAATGCTGGAAAAAAGCCTCTGATGGAAAAATCTATACATGTATGTTTTCCATGGGCTGTAAATGTCTCCAGATCAGGAACAGAATTAATGATAAATGTGTGAAATCCAAATACATCAGTCACATTGCCTTCAGAATATTGACTGGAGTTCTGGTCTTATCGCGATATTGGCAATCCTTGACCCTTGTCCCAAGTCTTTCTTCTCTCCACAGTGTGATGGAAGAAACAGATGCCTCATAGAAGCAGGTTCTAGGGGGTTGAGCAGCAGTAGTCTGGGAAAAACTGAAAGGCGATTGGATGATAGACTGAGACCCAGACAGAAGTCTGTAAATTTGGATGGCCATAAAATAAACTTTTATGAGACAACAAGATGACCCAGAACTTCTTGGAGGAGTTGTGGACAGATTGTTCCTCCTTTTTTCTTTCTTTTTTTTTTTTTTTATCACCAAAGTCAGTAAACATTATTGGGTGTGCTACTTTCTTTCTGCTTAGCTCGCTCTGCTCTGCTAGGGAGCTGGCCACAGTGGGGGCCCAGGCTCCTCCTGGTGACATGTGCATTGATTTCAGCTGTTAGCCTTGCGGTATCCAAAGGAATATCATCCCCATTGACAATGGGTGGAATGAAGCACCCAACAGTACAAAGACGCCCAGAGTGGGTGAGCCCATCAAAGGAAGGCCAAACTTAAGGAGAACCTGTCCCCTTTATTTTTAGTATTATTTACGTGTGTGCCCATGTTGCATGTGTGTGCCTGTTCATCTGTGTGTGTGCTTGCACATGCAGAAACATATGCATATGCATGTGATTGATGCCAAATGTCTTCCACTATTTATCTATTTATCTGTTTATTTGTTTACTTATTTGAAGTAGGGTCTCTTACTGTTCCTGGACAGTGCTTATTTGACTGGGCCGGCTGATGGCCATCGAGCTTAAGGGATGTGCCTGTCCTTGTCTCTTAAGTGTTAGGATTACAGATGTTTATAGCAATGCCTCATTTTCTCTTGATTGCTAATGATCAGCATTTATACCCTCAAGCCTCATGCTTGTATGGTAGACATTCCACTGACTGAATATGTCTCCAGACCCAGCCTCTGGGTTTTGTTTTTGGTCTTTGTATTTTTTTTTTTTGTCTGTTTGTTTTGGTTTTGGTTTTTGGTTTTTGGACAGAGTTTCTTATGTCAGAGGTTGACATTGAACCCCGTCTTGCCGAGAATGGCCTTGCTTGGTATACATCTAGTTTTCATGGCACTGAACATCAATCCTAGGCTTCCTTCATGCTAGGCCAGCATCTAAGGACCAAGCTCTATCCCCAACCCTCCTCAAGAGTGCTTGGTTTGTTTAAAGAAGATCAAAGTTGGTGAATGTTCAAATGCCTAATTAGATTGCCCACCTAGTGTTTGCACTGCATGTGGGGGAAGGGTGGGGAAGACAGAGAGACATAAGAACGGAACCCTGAGAGATCTGGGCACAACTGGTGTTCTTCTATAAGGCTGATCTTGGACTGGCTGCTCTCTCTTCCACAATGAATAATTCTGACCCACTTAGCTCAGATTGATTGTCCTGCTACTTCCTCCCTCAGTGATAAATTTTAGGAGTCTGAAACTAAGTCTCTACTTTTGTTGTTAGTAAAAAAAAAAAGTGCAGTCAGGACTCTTGCCACCCGGAGATGATGAAGGACATGTCCTTGCTTTCCCATAGGGCTTTCCCTGCCTCTGTTGTCCCCACCTGTCCCTCAGATCTCTTGCCTGGAGACTTTTCATTTCTAATTTGTACTTTCACAGGAAGGTGGATCTCCAGAGAAATTCAATTCCAGTAATTCACCTTTATTACTTATACAGGAGAGTTGATAGGAAGGAAGCTGAAATGACAGACGTGAGGTCTTAAATCCCATGGATTTCGTCTGCCCTATCCTTACTCATCCATTGCCTGTTGTGTAATAGAGATTGTAGGGGATACTGAGAGGATTGAGCATGCTCTCTACCATCCGGGAGATGTTTCTCCTTAAGAAAGAAAAGCTCTGGATTGTGGAGTGAGTTAAAGCACTTGCTAAGCAGCCCTGAGGAGTGGAGTTCAAATCCCCAGATTCCATGTAAATGCCAGGTAAGTTTGGTGGCCTGCCTGTGATTCCAGACCAGGAAAGCCAATGTAGAAGGACCTTCATAGCAAGCTGTGTAGCTAGACTAGCCATGCCAGTGAGGTCTGGGCAGCTAGACTAGCCATGCCAGTGAGGTCTGGGTTCAACTGAGAGACCATGGCTCAATGAATAGGGTGGAGAATGACTGTGGAAGACTTCTAACATTGGCCTCAGGTCTCCACATGTAGGAGCATGCACATGTATCCACATACCCAAGAACACACACATAAATATCCCTTACACATACCACGAACACATAAACATGAAAAGAAAAGGAAAACGGGGAAGCCGTATATGAAACTGGTAGTGGTTTAAATCTTCTAGAAAATTCCATACAGATGAATCCATTTTTTAAAAAAAAAAATGCACACAGCCTCACTATCAGGAAGTTACAAGTATCAAATAGTATGCAGATGGAACTGGCAAAGTCTTGTTCAAAAAGTGTTACCTGAGCAGGTTGTGGTCACAAAAAGCCTTAGCGAAGTGCCGAGACCTGTCACAAGAGCATGGTGACCGTGGTTATTTCAGACTCTACAACTATTAGGCATTGATTGTATAAAAATAGGAAGCACAGAAAAGCATAAGAAGAAAAAAATCCACCCAAATGACTCCAATCCCGCTCCCCAGGGAGATCACCTTTTGTTTGTTCGATTATTATTTCCTGAGCGTGTTGTGGTCAGCTTTCCTTTCCTCTAATACATAAATGTGTTTATATTTTTATTGTGTCAATTGAGGTTCTGATGGGAAACAGATGGCAAAGTCAGATTATGTAGGCAGGTGATCCACGTGGGTATTGGAGATAAAGGGGCTAGCAACGGTGAGGGAGCTGTTACCAGCCCAGGGCCTGCTGAAAAAGACATAGGAAAAGAACCAAAGAAGAGTGGTGGGGTGGAGAGGAGACGTCCAGAGTGAGCAGTCTTCCATCAGACAGTTCAACCAGCCTGTTCAGACACCTGGGGACACGACCCAGAGAAAAATTGTCCTGACACTTCTGGGCTCAGCCCTCATGCACAGGATTCCCACTCACCTAATTCAACCAGGATACAGACATCATGGGGGGGGGTGTGCATAGACCCGTGCACACCAAGTTTCCTAGAGCAAAAAGCAGGAAGGAGGTGGGTCATGCATGCATCAGGATGGGTAGACTGGTCTACCCTCCCAACACTGGGTCAGTGTGTGTGTGTGTGCAGTTTTATAATTGGTACCTCTTTTATTTAGTACCCACCTCTAGTGCTGTTGTTGAGGCTAATTTTAGACAGGCTTGGTTCAATTGCATTTTCTGGTATTAAAAATTCTGTGTGACAGTGGCTGGAGTCTAGATCTTCTGAAAAGATACTATGGGCAGGGGTTTAATGAGATAGTTAGTGAGTTCCTTATAGCGAGACTTGGTATTATTCCAGAGGTCAGGGGTCAGGTAGCTATAGGTCTTGGAGATGGTGTCAAAGGTGGTCTTAGCACCACCTTTGCTCCCCCAGGGTATCAGTGCAGCCACTGACTGATATGCAGCTGTCATCAGTGCTAGCCAGCAGCAGCAGATTCTTGGGCACAAGAGCTGAGATTATCCAAGCGCTTGGGGCAGTAATGAGGCATGTCAGCATAGAGCCATGGCAGTCTCTATCTGCATGAGACAAACTGAAGGTAGGGATTTGCCAGTCAAGTTCCCCTCTCTACATAGGGGCCATGGAGAGCTCAGACAAGATGTTGTCCCCTACAACTTGAATAGCAGACGTTACTTCCCCAGAGCACATAATACCCATCCCAGCGTGACCTCTGGTCCTCTGTGGTGACAACCGCCTTGAACCTAGTCCACTAGCCATCATGAACTTATGGCTACCTCAGCCATCAGTGCCCATCAGTGCCTCTTCCTTAGGGACTCTTCAAGAATGTCAGTAATAGTAGACTCTGATGGACAGCAGAAAAGAAAGACCTCCTCCTGTGACTTGATCTTTGTGTCCTTGACAAGGTCATCCAGTGTGGTGACAACAATCCATTCCTTGTTCAGTTTGCTTCCCAGAGCCTCCTACCTTTGGCCTTGGCCTGAACAATGACCAAGGTAGACCAAGGCCTCAGAAGCCATTGTCATGCCTCCAAGGAAGCTCAAACAGTTTCTAAGTCCCACAACTCTGGGTCATGCTGCTGGGCCAGTGTCAGGATCATTGGCATTCTCTCTCAGAATGGAACCATCGCTGTACATAATTTCATGAAATGGTTACCATGACTTACCCAGTACCCTGCCATGTTGTAATGAGCACATCCCAATGTTTTTACTATTAAAACCACCGCCAGAGCATGCATGTGTTTGTTTATTTAATTTCACGTATGCATCTTGATTGTCCTAAGATGCATTCTGAGCAATTACTGTTGCCTCAAAGAGCTTTGGCCCTTTTGATGTATTCTGCCCAATTATCTTCTAGAAGAATATACCAGTTTTCAAAGTGGAGCTTTAATGAATAGGGTTTCCATACACAGAGAGAGAAAAACTATTGATAGACGGAGGTTTGGGAAAGCCTGTGGACATACAGTGGCAGTGTAATGGTGTATCTTGTGACAGATAAATCTAACTTCATCCAAATAGATTCAGTGGAGAAGGGGTAGTTTGTTTCTGTCCACACAATTGGAAGGTTCCAGTTCTAATATGGGGTATGCCACTGTCATACTAGATGGTCTGTCACAGACTGAAACTGACAAAATGGGGACATGTTTGAAACTAAAGTCTAAATGAAAGGTGCACTTGATTACGGCGTGTGAATGTCAGTCAACTGGGACAAGTCAAAAGTCTAGAGGGTTGCGTGGCAAACCTAAGGTCAGATGGTGGCCCCCTCACTTCCTACTTGTAACTTTGGACCTCTGATGGCATCTCTTGGTCTTAGCTTTCACATTCAACCTACAGTACGCATTTTGTGCATGAAGGACTCTCTCGGCCAGGTCACCAGTGATGTTGAATACATGGTAGCTGCGTCTTGGGTCCCGTTCATTGCACAGTTGAGGAGAGAAAGCAGCAAGCTGAGGAGCCAACATCGTAGATGACAAACAGCTGAGCAACAATGATTCTTAATGGTTGACAGGCAGGGTAGAAGGGGATTTTAAAATAGTTGTTGTATGAATTAATTTTCTCATTGCTACAACAGAACACCTGGCTGAAACAACTTTTGGAAGGATTTATTTGGGCTCATGCTTTAAAGGAATGGAGATACTTTAAAGGAAGGGAGATGGCAGGACAGGAATGGATCAGAGGTAGCAACAGCTGGTTCACATCTGGACACATCAAAAAGAAGAGAACAATCCGGAGTCAGGGTGGACCACACACTCCAAGACCAGGCCCTAATAGCCTACTTCCTCCTGCTAGACCCCACCTTCTAAAGATTCTGCAACCTCCCAAATATACACCACCAACTGGCGACCATGTCATCACACCCACAAATCTGTGGGGAACATTCCACATTAAAACCATGACAGTAATACAGGTGCTCATCAGTTGTAAAATCTATTCCATGGTTTAAAAAATGTTTTCCTTAATTTAAACATTAAAAATTCATATGTTACTATAATATATTGTATAATATTGTAAAATGAATAATAATATAATTAAATAAAATAAAATGTTAAAATACAGGAAAAACGTTATCAGGCATTTGCATTTGTAAGGGGGACAACCTGACTTGATAGTCCCTATTTTACCATTAAGAAGTCACTTGATAGAGAGGCCGCTTCCAGAGATGGCTGTAGTGAGGTTAAACCCATTCTCGCCAGCCGCTGACCCGAGACATCTGGAGTCCACATCCCCTTGGACCTCACAGAGCACAGAGTTTTGTTTTGCTTTTCTCAGCTCCCTTTATTTTGGCTCAGGGGGTTCCAGCATTTTCTCCTGCAATTGAGCCGACTAAGAAGTCTGTGCTTGCTTCGCTGGCCCGTTTCCCATGGAATGTGAGGTCACAGTTAGGCTCTTAATTCTCCCTAAGTTCCCATGATAGGACTAAAAATTAAATTTCATGCTTTTCAAAAGTCTGAGAACCAAAAGTTAGGATATCCTGGGATCTATTGCAATCCTTGAAATCCAAAGGGATAGTTTATCGACTTTTGTATGGTAACAAGTTGTCAGAAAGTCCTCTCATGAGTATTGCACCTTATACACACACCCACACACCCACCCACACACCCACACACACACACACACACACACACACACACACACACACACACACGCCCATTTGAAGAATCTAGTGGAATCTGTCTCATGACACAGAGCCTTCTGAGAGGTGAGAGACAGCGCAGTTAGATGCTGTCTTTTGAAAGCCAGGCATCTCTGATGCACTGTGCAATAAAATCAACTGCTCTCCTCTGCAGTCCTCTCACATACAACAAAAGCAGCGTGCAAAACTGCCAGCCAGGCCCTCTCTTGTTCTCTCATCACAAACTGATTTCTTCTCTGCTTTTATCTCAGTGGTTGCTAATATCACCAATAGGCAGTGCTTTGAAGTCAGAGGGAAGGGACCAGAGCAGTGTGGTTGGTGTAACAGAACAGTAACCAGGAAACTACTTCAGTAGACATTAGCACTACAATCAGCAGGGGAGGGGTCACCCCTGGATGATCTGGAACACCACTGACCCCTTTTCTCTTAGGCTCAGTGAGACCAGAAACCTGGTCTCTGTGTATCCTTGGGGGGGTGGATGTTCAGAGAAAGGGGCATGGGTCATCTTGATACTGTAAAAAGTTATCTGTACTTCCCTTTTGAGTAGTGGCGTGTCTTCTGGGAGACATGCTTAAGGGCCTTGTCTTGCACAACTTGGTCCTGGAAACCACACTGGGGTGGTTGGGGAGTGAAGAAAGGATGGACACACATGTACAGACAATCTGAGATAATGTAGATTGGATTCACTCTCAGTGAGTGGCACCCACCACACAACAACCCTAGACCTTCGCAGTTATTCTGTCTAGCCCAGTGGGAGTGGTTGGCTAGTCTGGAGGCAGTTCTATGTAGGTGAACAGTCTCAGGCTACAGTCATCCCATCCAGGAGATGGAAGCTGTGGCTACTAGTTGTTGCCCAAGCTAGTAGGAGGAGAAAGGCTTTGTCTTTCCTCTGAGCTATCCCCCTAGGGAGGGAGGGGCTTGACCATGTCCCATGAGGCACTGATTCTCCACCCATATCAACAGTATATATGTACTCAGAACTTTGTCCACCCCTTATATATTCACTCGGTGGTCCCCCCAACACACATACATATGCAACACATGTGCACATGCATGCTCACACATGCACACACATGTACACACACGTACATATATATACATGCACACACATGTATACACACATGTACATGCACACACATGCACACATATACATGCACACAAATGCATGCATGCATGCACATGCACACACCTGCACATGCACACACGTATACACACGTGTACAGGCACACACCTGCACACATGTGTACACGTGTGCACACATACATGTACATACACATGCACACACAGGTACACATGCATGCACACAGTCTTATAGGGATGTCAGTAAATGACTATGAAGGGGCTACAAATGCCTGAAGGTAGTTTGGCTCTGGGCTTGCATCATCCAAACTCTCCATGGCCACTGAAGTCCTTAGCAGTCAGTTAATCAGCTTGTGCAGAAGGTTCAGTGAAAAGTGACATTCCTTCCAGGAACTTTCACTCACAGCTCAAGTCTGCCCCCATTTTGATGGTGTCCCCTGCACTAGATCACTAAGTCAGGAGCCATGTAAGAGTGTCATGGGAGATCCTGATGGATGAGTCCTAGGTGGAGCCCCAAGCCCCCTCCCTCTGCCCTTCCTCGTGCTTCCCACTTCTCTCCAGCTTGGAGCAGGAGGTGCTGCGAGTCTCTTTTGAAAAGTACCATTGTCTACCGTCACTGAGAACTCACAGCATAAAATCTAATTCCACACTTCATGGTTTGCCCTCTCTCCCTTTCAGTCTCTTGGCTGTGGCTAAAAATTTCCCATCTGCCTCTGGCTCCATCTCTGGCACCATTCTCTCTCATTCTTGTTTCTAAATAGCCTTTCAAGCTTGTACCCCATGTCACCATAGGGTAACTATTTCCATTCTCTCTCTCTCTCTCTCTCTCTCTCTCTCTCTCTCTCTCTCTCTCTCTCTCTTTCTCTCTCTCTCTCTCGCTATACAACTTCTAACTTCCCTCTTTTGTAGTAATCCTTCCTGGATTTCTGTGTCTCCAGGCTCAGGTTCCTTCAAAGTTGCTGAGGACAAAGCCTTGGAATGTTAATGGGATATGATATTCCAAGTTCATATGAGTTACTGAGAATCTACAAGTCCTCTTGGAATAGGATTTTCCAGGGGTCTTGTGCATCATGCTTACATGTCAGGAATTTGAATGTCTGTGTTACTCCTTTTATTCAAATTCACGTGGGTATACACTATATATTGATCATGCCTACTCCTAGCTCCCCTTTCTATTTCCCCTACATTCATTTCCAAACGCTCTTCTTTTATAACCCACTGAGTCCAATTCACACCATCTGTAGGATGTTTGCTGATCTTGCTGGCTTAACCTTGTTCAGGTCTTGTGTAGGTCCAGGTGCACATGTGATTTTTGAGGTATAGGTATCAATCCCTGTCCCCCTCAATCTAATCCATAGTTTCTCATAATCATTCCCATGACTTTTATTTTTGTTCCTTTCTATCAGTACATAGTTAATACTTGTTCACATGTAGACAAGAAATTGTAACATGTCTACAGTGTAATTTTCTCACAGCAGCCAAGATGGTGGGTACCACAAACTTGCCTGCTGCATTCATTCGTTCCTTCTATGACAGAAGGTCACATGTCCTCTTACTACCTGTTTTAAACATGTAAATGGGATTTAAGCTTCATTTGCATATTCATGGGAAAGCTGTCTCTTCCAAACTCCACATTCTCATCGTGGCTGGGTATTACTTAACAATTTCCCATAGTCCTAGTGAATGTATAAAGTCAGTTTCTGATGGTAAGATGTTCTAAAATCTACAAGTTGCTGGGAACAAAAACTCCAATGTGGAAAGTATTGCCCTAGGCAGGCCTGACAGGAGGCTTGTACAGCATGTCTGGGAGCTGCTTCAAGGTGCTAGCACAGAAAAAATGAGTCTCTGCTTCAGCAAGGCTAATCCATAGTTCTGTGATCCTTAGACATTATTACTAGAACACCAGTTCTCATTCTTTCCTCTATACAGTGTGATCTATGAATAACAGCATCTTGCAGATTTATTGGCAGAACTACATGAGAGGATGTCAATCACCCAACATATTTAATTCTCAACTTGTATAAGACTTCCAGGAAGCCAACAGCATCTAGAGACTGCTGTGCAGTCTCCCTCCCATTGCTGCACTGTGGTTGTCATCCACAGTTTTCAGATGAGAACAAAAGACGACCCTGAGGTTGCAGACCAGACAGAGTTGTGGGCCATGAGGTGGGCTAAGAGGCTAAGCTGAGCATATCCTCCTTAAAGCCCTGCATGTAACCAGAAGATATGCTGCCATGTGAGACCTTGCTCCATGACCATTGTACATCTTAGACTGCTGAACCCAGGGGGACCAGGATGGCCTGCTGTATCGTTTGGTTGCATAGCATGCATGTTGCTTTTCTCTCCCAGAATTTGCCTATCTTATCCTTCTCTCTCATCTTTACTAATACTGTTTGCTGTTTCCTCATTCATGCTCCCCTCCACTGCTTACATCAACAATTCCCATGACTCCAGGGGTGTTACACCTTCCTGGGCTAAGTCATATTTAATAAATGTAGTATGGTCACTAGTATTAGTGATGAGTTACCTTACAGAGACATCTTAAGGAGGGAAGTTTGAGATTCCAGTCCATCAAGGTGGGGAAGGCATGGAAACAGGAGCCAAGGCACCTGTCAGCTGAGGCACCTGTCAGTCAAGGCACCTGTCAGCTGAGGCACCTGTCAGTCAAG
>NW_022196906.1:111195193-111195375 GCF_008632895.1 Mastomys coucha | reverse complement strand
CAGCTGAGGCACCTGTCAGTCAAGGCACCTGTCAGCTGAGGCACCTGTCAGTTAAGACACCTGTCAGCTGAGGCACCTGTCAGTCAAGGCACCTTTCAGTCAAGGCACCTGTCATCAAGGCACCTGTCAGCTGAGGCACCTGTCAGTCAAGGCACCTGTCAGCTGAGGCACCTGTCAGTCAA
>NW_022196906.1:111192908-111195165 GCF_008632895.1 Mastomys coucha | reverse complement strand
CAGCTGAGGCACCTGTCAGTCAAGGCACCTGTCAGCTGAGGCACCTGTCAGTTAAGACACCTGTCAGCCGAAGCATCTGTCAGCCTAGGTACCTATCAGCCGAGTCTGCTATCAGGAAGCAGTGGATACTGGTCCAGCTAACCAGCTCCTAAGTTGTTGTCACTCACATTAGTGTGTATCTCCCCTCCTCAATTAACCCAGTGTAGAAACTCCCAGGACATGCCCAGATGTTTGTCCCAAAGGTGATTCTAGAACCAGCCATTATGACAACGATAACCATCACTGGTTAGAATATTCTTTCCAACATTTATAATTCTTAGATAGAACTCATCAGGAGACTAGAGAATAAATTGCAACCCACATCAATCACAGAGAGAAAATATTTTCATTTAAATGTTTTATTTTCTACAACTGCACTCTTGGGTGATGAACTAGCACCCTGAGGTGTTGCAAAAGCTTTGTTACCCTGCCCTTTGCCCTTTGTCCTCAGTGACACAGTGACCCTGGTCACCCTGGTATACCAGAGCTCCAGCTAAGGACTAGTGGCTTTCACTTAGCCTACTGTCTGTGTCTTAGAATGCAAAAACAGTAAATCCAGCTGGTATGATGTGATGTCAGAGAGGTTCTAAGAATTCCTCTGTCTAGGGGTTGATCATGAGTCCACACATGTGGTCTGCTTGCCCTTTATGAAGGAGCAGACACGTACCTTCAGCTAACATTGCAGCCATCCGGACTGGAGGTGAAAAATTAACATGTCATTTCACAGCTTGTAAGTCTGCATATGCACATACGGATGCATGTGCATGTATGCATGAGGATGTGTGCACATGTATGTGTGAATCCACATGAACATGAAAGCCAAAGGCCAGAGGTCAACCTTGAGTATTGTTCTTTGGAGGTTGACCACTTTGGGTTTTGAGAGAAAGTCCTTTGCCTGTGGCTCAAAGATTAGGTTGTTTGCTGTCCATCAAGCCCCAAGGATCCTCCTGCCTCCACATCCCCCAGCCCTAGGATTATACATGTGGATCACCAATGCTGACTTTTTACATGGTGCTGGGTCTCTAACTCAAGTTCTCATGTTTGTGCATTTGTGACAGCCATCTTGCCAGGCCAGTGCTGATTGCATTTCATCTGGAGGTAATAGAGCTCTAGGGCCCTGGCCTTGTCTCTACCTGTCCTTTACTGGCTGCCTACCTTGTTTTAACATCACTATACATTAAAGCCTCAATCCCAACCAACCCTGGCCACTCCCCTTTTATCATTAAATTTCTTTCTTGTTACTTCCTCTTCACTGAGTTCTCATTCTCCAGTCATCATTATCGAATCCCATTTGCTCATCAGGACTGGCCCTTCATATCAGCTTCCATGTTTGGTCTTTCAGGGTGATTTAAGGACATCATTTCTAGGCTGGCAACGCTTTGTACATCTAAGGCCATTTTTCTCTTGTTCAGCCTGGGCTGCCTTTTGGTCCTTCATAACATTTAAGTTAGTCTTTATGCACTGCCTAAGTAAAACTACCAGGAGTCCCCTCCTAAACATTCCTCAGTGCCTTCTTCCTGTAAGGTACATTCCACTTATTGAATCACTGAGTTTCAGAGAGCTTAGGAAAGACACCCAGGTGCTCCATGCCTAGGCTTTCAGCTGAGCCCTAAAGCAAGTTACTTACATGGAAGACGAAGGCTGGGGTACAGCTTTGTGGGTTCAGTGCTTCATGTATGAAGCTCTAGCTTCAGCCCCCAGCACCACAGAAACCAGGTATGAGGGTGAGAGCTTGTAGCCCAGTACTTAGGGAGGTGGAGGTGGAGGTGGAGGTGGAGGTCAGGAGGTCATGACCAGCTTTGGCTATGGCTATGCAGGGAGTTTAAGGCCACCTTGAGCTACATGAAACCTAGCCTCGACAAAAAAAACAAAAAACAAAACAAAACCAAAACCAAAAGAAAAGAAAACGAAACAAAACAAAACCAAAACAAACAAAAATCCCTACATAAATTTGGTTGAAGTATCCTAGAAAAGGCCTCATAATCAAAACTTGCACCAGGGCAATATCAGTGGCCATAGTAACTTGGAAGGGAGACTTTTCAGTGGGCCTCATCCCTAGAACTGTAGCAACTCATTAGTACTAAGAGGAGAATAGCCACTCCCAGGGATGAGGCTCTCATTGACTGTCTAATACAGAGTGGTCAGCTCTAAACCCATATACACCACAAATAACACAAACAGACTCAGCAGATATAGCTGTGCATATATATATATATAT
>NW_022196906.1:111171397-111192898 GCF_008632895.1 Mastomys coucha | reverse complement strand
TATATATATATATATATATATGCACATGTATGTGCATATGTATATATGTGTGTGTGTATACACACATATGTATATGTTTGTGCAACAATAATAATCAAAGAGAAGGGCTAGCACCTGGAAAAGGGTGGCATGAGAGACATGGGAAGGACATAGGAAAGGGAAGTTAGAAGTGATGTGATTTTATTTCAATCAGAAACATACTTTAAACTAAGTAAGATGAGATAACAAGATGCTTAGACCAGCATAGCAGGGACCCTAGGGAGATATGGAAATATCATCCAGAAAGAACTGTTTGTCCTGGTGCTGCATTTTTAACCTCTAGTCAGACAAAGAGTGGCTGCAAGTCTTGTTCACTCTCTAGTATGTAACATGAAATGCAGATTTCAGAGGATCAATCCCCACTCAATGCAGGATGCTTTCTGTTGACCGTATGTGGTACTTAACAAAGACGTCTCACACCAGTGCCCCAAAGACAAGTCTTTAATAGCCAGTACTTCTGTTTTCAAGCTGCAGACGGTAGGGGTAGACAGAAGTCTGTATGTGACAGAGAGCTGAGGGCCTCTTCTCTGTACCACATGCTTCTCTCTTGGAACAAGGCCAGCTCGGGGCTGTCTGGATTCTTTGTGAGCCGGCTCCAAACTGACATATTTATTATCAAGGAGGGAAAGTCGCCTGATGCTGGATCACTGATGTTTGCCTCGCAGTGTTTTCTTGCAGAAAATTGCAAGAAAGTGATTGAACCGATCTTGGCAAGGAAACCGCAGAGAAATCTGCCCACTTTTAAGGGCAAAGTCTTCAAAACATCCTTGCAGATTGGGGAAATGGGCTATTTCCTTTTTACTCTGTTTTTATAAGATGAATGATGTATCGGGAAAATAAATAATGACAGCATAGGAGGGGCCAGTGGTACTTTTATTTCAGAGACTGGAGAATTCCCATAAAATGTTTTAACTGTCCTTGTTTAAGAGGCTGGGGATTTATTTATAAATGACTAATTGGCCCAATGCTCATAAAAAACCTGCATTCTGTTGGTGCAACATACAAATCATGTGTGTGTGTGTGTATGTATGTGTGTGTGTGTGTATGTGTGTGTGTATGTGTGTGTGTGTATGTGTGTGTTTGTGTGTGTATGTGTGTGTGTTTGTGTGTGTATGTGTGTGTTTGTGTGTGTATGTGTGTGTGTTTGTGTATGTATGTGTATATGTGTGTGTGTATATGTGTGTGTTTGTGTGTGTGTGTGTTTGTGTGTGTATGTGTGTGTTTGTGTGTGTGTATGTGTGTGTATATGTGTGTGTGTGTTTGTGTGTGTGTATGTGTGTGTATATGTGTGTGTGTATGTGTGTGTGTTTGTGTATGTATGTGTATATGTGTGTGTGTATATGTGTGTGTGTTTTTGTGTGTATGTGTGTGTGTTTGTGTGTGTATGTGTGTGTGTATGTGTGTGTATATGTTTGTGTGTGTGTATGTGTGTGCATATGTTTGTGTGTGTATGTGTGTGTATATGTGTGTGTGTGTTTGTGTGTGTGTATGAGTGTGTGTGTTTGTGTGTGTATATGTTTGTGTGTGTGTATGTGTGTGCATATGTTTGTGTGTGTATGTGTGTGTATATGTGTGTGTGTGTTTGTGTGTGTGTATGTGTGTGTGTGTTTGTGTGTGTGTATGTGTGTGTATGTGTATGTGTGTGTGTTGGAGTCTGAGAATAGATGGAGCTCTAGGATCAACTGCATTTCTTCACAGGAATGTGCTTTGCTATCTGCCTCTTGTCTCCATCCTAGTCAGCAGGGTTATTAACATCTCTTCAAACTTTTGAAGTGAGCACGCATGCACACTTAACAGAAATTAGAGGAACTTGGACAGAGCCAGGCTTCTTAGCACTTCTTGGTAATGAAGAGGCACATTCTTAATTAAGAACAATTGAGACTATTGAAAAGTGTAACCATTTAACTGTATTTTGCAGTGTGGGTTCTGCAGCACTTTGGTCAAAGGGATTAAGATACTGTTTGTCTATAAGACTCAAAGTCAGATACCTAGAAAATATCAAGGCAAAATAATTCACAATTCATTGAATTCCATTAGCGTCTTGTCCCCATATAACTGATTATGATCCATGGTGCAGGAGGTCATATCTGGTACAGGTGGGCAGTACAGAGACTGTGAACCGTCACAGCTTTCTCTGGGATAGATTCTCCTTCCAGCCTCTGATTGCTAGACCTGGAGCTTCAGATCACCTTCTATTGAAAGATGGCATTATATTTGGCTCCATTAATCTTTTCTTCTTCTCTTCCCCCTCCCATCTTCCTTAAAAAAATAAGCTAAATAAACACAGATGAGGCTGGAGAGATGGCTCATTAGTTAACACTACTTGCTGCTCTTTCCAAAGGACCCAGGATTGATGGTCACCACCCACAGGATGGCTCACACCTCCAGCAGCTCTAGCTGTAAAGGACAGGGTGAAGGAATTGGTCTTGCAGAGGGCGATCTGTGGGTTTTACTACAGCTTTGGTAATAGTGGGTATCTGGAGAAGATCTCATTTGAGAATGTCAAATATTGTCATACATACTTGGGTTATAATAAAAGTCCTATGCCTTCCTAGCAGCCTGCACTCCCAAGATTGTGGTCTCTGCAATGGTGAACAGTACTGACACTGCGTCCCACTAAATCACAAGTGGATAAATCACAAGTGGATGGCTCTGGGTTGCTGTCTGGGATCTCAAATACTTTCCCTCCACATTCATTTGAATTTGCTGCAGGAGGAGGTGGATAAGAGAGACTTGTTAGAGTCTCAGCTTTCAGCTCTTAACCATAACATATTTAGGGCTTTGGCAAATTGACTGCTTTGCATCTTGTTTTGAGTATGAGGAGCCATGAATAAAAATGTTACATAGTCAGTGACTAATGTGATCTAAGTCTTACAGAAAATGATAGGTAAGCAATAATGTTAGAGCGGCCACATACAGGAGTGAGTGCTCAACCTGGGAGTTCTGTTAGACATGGGCTTTGGTGCTTTTCTTTGAAAGGAGAAGAAAATTATTTAGTTACCTAGTATCTATCATGTCATCTATTTATCATCTCTCATCTCTTTATCCACCTGTGCTTATGACCCTTCTATCATCTGTCTATTCATCTATCATCTTCTTATCTATGTTTCACCTATCAGTCTGTCTGTCTGTCTACCTTCCTATCATCTCTTGTCTATCATCCTTCATCTACTTATTTATTATTAATGTATTTGTCTGTATATCATACATTTAGCAACCATATGTTTATCAGCTCTAGTTATCATTCATATATTTATTTCTCTCTCATCTATCAGTCTTTCTATCTTCTATCTGTTGGCTTCATCTGTCTGTCCATCTGTCTATATGTCTACCTTCCTATCATCTTTTATCTAATTGTCTTTATTAATTATGTATTTGTTAACAATCACCCATCTATCATCTGTATGTTTATTTATCAGGTGTTTAGTTATCATTCAAATGTTTATTTCTCTATCCTCTATCGATCAGTCTTTCTATCATTTATCTCTCATGTTTGTGGTGCTGGGAATCGAGTTGAGAACCTCACGCATGTTCTGCAGGTATCTTGCCACATAATTGCATCCCATACCAAGGATGGATTTTGGTCCCAGGAATTTCTTGTATGGTCCCTGAGAAGCCAGAGTATCATCACCTTGGAATGTCTCCAGGCTCCCAGATGAGAGCTCTACCCTAGTGGACTCTGATGGCAGAGAAACAGGAGGTAGGTCTCCTCATGCAAGCGGGTCCTTGGGTAACCTTTAAATCACAGGGCAGTGCAGGCATCCATTGGCTCTCTGAACCTTGGGGAGAACCTGAAGATGTGTCTCAATCTTCCCACAGTTTGGAGATGGAGTCAGTCTTCCCACACTGTAGCAGATGATGTCAGTCTTTCCACACTATAGGAGGAAACTGTGCTCCCATAAGGTCATCCCGTTCCCGGAGTACCCTGCATTCTAATCTTTCTCTGCTTGTGAAATATCCTTTCTGCCCAGATCTGAGCAACTTCCTGCATTTGCACACTTATTCCATGAATTAATTAAGGCTAACCATTGTTGTATCCTACTGTAGTAAAAGTAGTAAGAATAACTGGTTAAACCTTTCCTGTTTTCCTAGTATATATAGTTTTTTTTTTTTTTTAAAGAATCTCTTATTATGTAACATAAAGTGGTAAAAGAATTTATCTCACCACTAAGGAGGCAAAGACAGGCAAGTCTCTAAATTGAGGCCATCCTGATATAGATAGTGAGTTCCAGGTCAGTGAGGGCTACCTAGTGAGACCCTGCCTGTCCCCCTCTGACAGCCCCTTCCCAAAAGTCTATTTGTTTTGTATGCTTCACAAAAATGGTTTCTTTCCTTGAGTTTGTCTTTTCAAGATTCAGTTCCCACTCCACCAGAACACAGAGGGACTTTCTTAATTCACGGAACACAGCCAGCCTTTGTAATAGAGGTCATCAATGACCGTCCCCTGGGTACAAAATTAGTTTCTTTTAATCCACCTCAGGGTATACAATTTGGTGTTCCAACTTGAAAGGACTATAAACCTAGAGGATTTCATTGTCTTTGAACATTATCCAGAAAATCCCTTCCAATTAATCTAATTCCTACAGACATATGCTTGTTGATCATTGTAAATCAAGAGCAAGAATATCTCTCCTGTTTGGAAAGCTCTGCTTTAGGCACGAAGAGTCCTAACCTGGGTTGTTTACAGCTTGGGCTGCAAAAGCATATGTGAGGGCTTTGATGGACCCACCTCTATTTTTTTAGCATCAACTGTCAGACACAATAAACTTGATATGCAGACATGTCCCTTCTGACTTCCTCCTCTACTGTCATAATAAAAAGACAATAATCAGAATTCCAACTATCCCATAGGTCATATGAAATTTTAATTTAAGATTAATGAATTTGATCAAATTTATTTTTACAAGTTTCCCTGGTGATTATTTTTAAGTGTGAGTAAGTGTGGGTGGGGGGGCATGTTTATGCATACTCATGTGTGCACAGAGGCCAGTGCCAGAAGAGAGCACCAGATCTGCTGGGGCATGAGCTACAGGCAGCTGTGTTGGGAACTAAGCTCTGGTCATCTGCAAGAGCAGCCAGTACGGTCAACTACCTCAATTTCCTCTAAAAGATAGCAAGGATTATCCTGTTTTCTCCTCCTCCTCCTCCTCCTCCTCCTTCTCTTCCTTCTTCTTCTTCTCCTCCTCCTCCTCCTCCTCCTTCTCTTCTTCCTCCTCTTCTTCTTCATATTTTTTCAGATGTTGTTTTTGTCAACATCTTAAAGAACTAATTCTCTCAGCACAGATCCACAGCTGGTAGGTCCATCTGCAAGTGTGCCTGCTGTGTGAACTCAGTCTCTTACCACCTCTTGTGTCTTCTTTACACCTAAGGGTCTGAAAGTAAATCACTCCTTGGACTTTCTATCCTCTCACTACATTTCCCATTTCCTTTCCTTTGTGCCAACTATTTTAGTTTCTAGCTTTGTGCATTTCTCTCAATTCTTTCTAAGCTCTGCCTATAAGCCATAGCTGTTATCTCAGTAGGATCAAGACTGGGCTGGTGTCAGTGGTGAAGGACTGTCTAAGACCTTTGGATATGTGTTGGTTTTTAAACCCTAGAGTCGTAGAAAACTACTACACACTTCTGAGGTTTCTTTACATTGCTTCGCATACTTGCATGTGGATTTAGGCCTTTTATCTCTCTGCAGTCCACTGTGTATGTCGGTAGACAAATAGAAACCCTTATTGATTTGTATTTACAAATACAGAACTTGATATCCTATCTACGCATAATGCTTTTCCAAGATCAATTATAGCAGTGGTTGATAGTGTTTTCTTTAAAATGCTAGATAGTAACTATCTGATTCCGAGGGTAAGCTGTCTGCTTTGATAATATGGCCCTGTTCTCTAGAAAATGTGAGGGCATGGCTTCACTGCCTTATTCCTGCTAGATAAAATTTGAATTCATATATAATTTTCCTATCATGTAGTGCTATATTATGATAATCATTTAAAAAGATTTTTTATGTGTATGGGTGTTTTGCCTGGGTATATGTCTGTGCACTGCATGCTTGCCTGATAGCCAAGGAGACCAGAAAAGGGCATCAGTCTCTCTGGAACTGGAGTTATAGATGGTTGTGAGCTGCCATGTGCTTACTGAGAATCAGACCTGGATTCTATGGAAGAGTAGCCAGGGATGCTCCCTAACTCCTGAGCCATCTCTCTAGCCCCTGATAGCCATTGAGCGAGAAAAGAAAAAAAAATACCCCTTAGCTTGTATGTGGTACAGAGACAGATCAAGGACTGAATTTGCATTACAAGTTTGGGAGTGAGTCAGATTGTGTGTGTGGACCCTAAATTATATGAAAAGAAGGTTCTATGAAAGCAGCAAAACATTTGCTGAGCCGCACCCACGGTCAGACAGTCCTGCAGCCCTTGCCTTTGTCCCTCCCAGCGTGATTACTGCCACAACCTCTTAAAATCAGACTCACTCGCTTCCACTGGCTTCCAGTTCTGCCTGGCACGGAGCCCCATATGCTAAAGTCCTTGACAAATGAATGACAAGTTTGCCAACAATGCTGAGCAAATGGGTAAATGCATGAGAGGCGAGAATGAGCAGCAACCAGGGAAGAAGGCCAGTACGCTGAGATGGATGGACTTTTATCAGGAAGTGGGAAAATACATGCACGCGAGGTATTTTACAGGAGGGATGACCTCCTGTACAGGAGGGAGGGATGACCTCTTTACTGTACAGGAGAGATGACCTCTTTACTCCATCCCAACACTGATCATCTCGCCTACCCCATACCAAGTGTGTCCTAGGTGAGAATAGTGCTCAAACACAATATAATCTAGTCGATTCTGCATTTGCCTTTGGTGTTATCTCAGACTTGTAAGTTTGAATTTTGGTGTCTGTATTAAAATACAAACAACTGTGTTACTTTTGAGAAAAGCATGACTTACTAAAAAACAAACAAACAAACAAACGAACAACAACAAAAACTACGGTGTGCTGCTCTCCTACCTGTGATAGGAGGATTCAGTCAATCAGGATCTTGTGTGGGGGCTCCGGAGATCCCCAGTCCCTAAAGTGATGACTGTGTAGCATGAGAACCTGAGCTTGATGCCTAGCACTTGGAGGAGAAGGATGCTTGGAGCACGCACTTGTAATCCTGGCACTAGTGAGGGAGTGACATAGGAGCCCTGTGGCTTGCCAGCTAGCCAGGCTGGCTTACATGATGAGCCCCGGTGCACTGAGAAAGTTTCCTCAAAAAACAAAGTAGAGATTGATGAGACTAATGACCTCTTAATGCACCCTCACACACTTAATGGACCTCTACACACAGTGCACTCCTGTACACCCATGCACACATGAGCATGCCCACACATATTCACATACAAACACATACAAAGACTCTTCTGTTAAACGCACTCAATAAAACAAGCTTCTTTGTCCAGATCTACAAGGACCAGTCATTTTCACAGCATCAGTAACTTGAAATGTGGACAACACACTTGCTCTCTCTTTTTAATCCCCAAATTAATAATTTATTTTTATGTGTATGGATATATTTGAATGCACATGGGTCTTTGTACATGCATTTGCAGTGCCCGAAGAGATCAGAAGAGGGCCTGTAATTACAGAAGGTTGTTGCATATCTTGTGGGTCCTTGGAATCCAGTTACATCCTCTGGAAGAGCAGCCAGCGATTATAACAGCTGATCTTCTCTTCAGCCACCCACTCTTATCTTGATAAGGGTCATGGAAGACGATGTGAGAGAATCAAAAGGAATTGTCTTTGCAGTAAGCATCCTTCATGCACCATATGGTTGGGAGAGTTGTGAAGGTGAAGAAGAGGATGTCTCGGGAAAACATTCAGATTAATACAAGGTTCCAAATCTCCCGATTAATTGAAATACCTCTTTATAAATAAGTTTATCAGAATGCCAGAGACATTGATCATCATGGCCTCCATCTTTATGCCTTGATGTACATGGAGATGTTTAAACAAAGTCCTCCCATCTTGACTTCATAAACACAGTAGGGGTTTTCAAGGTATGATAAAATGTATCTGCATAAATCCCTTGGCTTAGCAGCCTTAAGTATATGTTGAGCAATATCCTGGAAACATTTCTTTTAATAAGGTTAAGAAATAGAAAAGCCACAAGTTGGAAGTGTTCTTTGTGTTCTGTAGAATGTGATCAATTGGCAATGGAAGCATTTAGACTCTTAAAGAGAAAACAATCCGTATCCATTAGAACAAGCTGATGAACCAAACTTCCCAGTTTGATTTGGTCAAGGCAAATGAGAGAGGAGGTAACTAACTGATCCTTCAGGTAAGCTGAGCTACCATTCCATAAACTAACTAGTGAAACCAGCTTTGGGATTCCCACGGGATACTGTTGGCCTCTGGAGGATTATAGAATATATTACTATCATGAGGGCTTTAAGTTCTGCCACAGGCGACACGTCAGGTCTATCTCTGCCGTTCCTCTCTTGTCTTCTGTGCCTGATGATGCTAAAAGTAAGTAGCAATTGGCTAAATTGTAAGTAACTCTTGAGTTACGTCAGCCCCTGGCTTTCGGATATAGAGAATTCCTCACAAAGGTAGTTGCATCAAAAATTAAGACCTTGGGGATCTTAGAGGTCTGGCAGATAACTCAGTCAATGAAGTACTTGCCTTATAAGCATGGAGATTTGAGTCATCCCAGACCCTAAACTATATGGGCATGGTGATGCATGCTTGGTAGCCCACTGTTGGGGAGGCTGAGGCATGTGGCTTCTGGGGAGCCACTGGCCAGCCAGCCTACAATAACAGATAATTGCAAACCAGTGAAAGATTGTGTCACAAAACAAAGCACCAACACTCCCTGGTGGACACCCCCACCCCCACTGCATAGTTCTATGCCAACTTGTCACAAGCTGAAGCCATCTGAGAAGAGTGAACATCAATTGAGAAAATGCCTCCATAAGCAGCTAGTAGGGCATTTTCTTCATTAGGGATTGATGGGCAAGAGCCCACCAATTATGGGTGAAAACATCCCTAGGCTGGTGGTCTTGGATTCTATAAGAGAGCAGATTGAGCAAGCCACGATGAACCAGCCATTAGGCAGAAACCCTCTGTGACTTCTACATCCAGGTTCTTACCCTGCATGAATTCCTGCTCTCAATGCTTTTGATGATGAGCTATTATATGGAACGATAAGCAAAATAAACTCCTTCCTCCCTAAGTTGTTTGGTCATGATGTTTTATCACAACAATAATAACCCTAACTAGGAACCCCCTGCCCATGCATGTGGACCCTCACACTTGAACACACATATGCACAAAGAAATCAAATTAAGGCACGTCACATGTTACTGGAACAGAGACAGCTGGTAAAGCCATGAATCTTCGATTACTATACATCTGACAGTGTTCTGGCTATATAAATGTCGCCATATAAATAGTTTAGAGAAAGTTTTTGTTTACTCCAATTTATAGGATGAATACATGCCACCATGCCACGGCATTATCATGAGTGTATTTTGATATGACAGGGTGTGTCACTTCCCACTATAATGGATCACAGGCAAACACAGCTTGTCTCCTCCACAGAAGATGTTGGCATTTTACAATATACCACACTTTCGGGGGTGGGGCACTTAGTCATTAAACACTTGCTGAACAATCATGAGGGCCAGTGCTCAGTCTAACACACACATTAAACACCTAGTGCAGCTGTGCACACACCTGTAACACCAGCTCTCAGGAGGTGGAAACAGGCAGATCCAGGGAGTCTAGCTAATTGGTGAGCTGTAAGTTCCATGAGAGACCCTGTCTCAGAGTGGAATATGAAGAAGTGATCATCAATACAGGTCTTCACATGCACATATACTCCACACTCAGATATAAACATGGTAACATGTACACACGCAGACATAAACATGGCAGCATGTACACATGCAGATATAAACATGGTAACATGTACACACGCAGACATAAACATGGTAACATGTACACATGCAGATATAGACATGGCAACATGTACACACACAGATATAAACATAGTAACATGTACACATTGCAGATATAGACATGGTAACATGTACACGTACAGATATAGACATGGTAACATGTACACATGCAGACATAAACATGGTAACATGTACACATGCAGATATAGACATGGTAACATGTACACATGCAGATGTAGACATGGTAGCATGTACATATGCAGGCATAAACATGGTAGCATGTACACATACAAATGAATGCCCACCCCCATAAGGAAAGGGTGAACAGCTCTTGGTTGTGGAAAGTTGTCTAACGCAAGGAGCATACGGGATGCTTAATGACATCATGACTTCTGACTTCTGGATGCCAATAGCTCTCCTGCACTGATGCGATACTCAAAACTGCTTCCTGACAACTGTAGTTATGTATCCCTGTGGGTCAGGAAACTCTGCTATGAGTAGTACTGTAATGTTGTCTGGCTTGTTGTTGTTGTTGTTAATTTTTGGTGTGTACTGAGGGTGGGGGTAAGTGCAGTATATGCACATGTGTATATTGAGGTGTGTATGTCCTGTGTGCATGTCCTTGTGTACGTAGAGGGGCCAGAGGGCAACAGGTATACTCTGTCTCTGTTGATAGAGGTCTCTTCCTGAACCTGAAGCTAGACTGGCAGCCAGTAGCTCTGGCAACCCTCCTGTCTCCTCCCCCACAGCGCTGGGCTTACAGGCATGTAAGACCATGCTAGGCTTTTCATATGGGCTGTGCTGAGGATTTGAACTCGGGCCCCTGTGCATGGATAGCAAGTACACCTACCCATGGATGCATTTTGCCAGCCCTGGCTATTTTTCATCTCTTCAAACTATGAGGGGTTTGAGCCGCCTTCCCCGCACTTGTTTTATTTTCCTGGAAATGTCTCACAAAGCTGAGCTTTTTAGGTATGCATCTCCTGCTCATTTCTTGACAGTATTCATTTACATAAATTCCTATTTGGTACAGGCCTATCTCATGAGAAGAATGTCTAAATTGTACAGAGGGTTTTTTTTGTTTTTTTTTTTTCTTTCTGGGACAGAGGTTGGAACAAAAACGGCTCTAATGCTGTAACCTCTCCTGTCAATTAAATTATGGGAAAAGGACTCGTCAGAGCGTAGATGTGGAAACCCAGCAGGAGCAGAACGAGGGACATTTGGGGGATGTGTCTGAATTATCTCTGAATGCATGATTTCTGTGTAAGCATTTATTTGGGTGAGAAAAATTGTGACTATCATCCCAGGTTCTAATAAAGGACTTTATTTGCCAGATTAAAGCAAATTGGTCGCTGGGGAAGCCCGAGCAGTGGCTAAGGAAGGATTCTCAGCCTTGAACTTTTCACCCCAGACTCTTGAGCCTCCCTCTTTATTTTATACTGAAAGAGAACCAAGTGACTAAGAAAGTAATAGTGAACATCATAGGCTAGCAAGAACAAGGTGTGAACACAAGCTGTGAACACGAGGTGTGAACACTTCTGGCTTGCAAACAGCGGTGTGTGTGCCTATGCATGTGTGCGCACGCGTGCCTGTGTGTGTGTATATGCATGTGTGTGTGTGCGTGTGTGTGTGTGTGTGTGTGTGTGTGTGTGTGTGACTACTGCTTGCATGTAATGCTCTATGTGAGCATAATTATATATGCTGCATATATACACATACATAATTCATGTCATGTATATAGAACAATGTGTGTAGTTTTTAGCATTTGGTTTTATTCTTTCATTTATGTGTGTGGGTACCACAGTGTGAGTGTGGAGGTCAGTTCTCTCCTCGGTTGAAATTGAGTCTCTTTTCCACAGTGCATTCTCCTGGAATGGAACTCGGGTCGTCAAGCTTGGCAGCAAGTACCTCCCTCCACTGAGCCCTCTCACTGACCTCTTGTGCAGTTTTTAATTAGCTTTGTTTCTCTTCTGCTTTTCACTCTCTCCCTTTCTTTGTTAACTCCGATTTAAAACGCTGCATAATCCTACTAGGATGAAAAAGTGGCATAAGTCTGCTGAGCAAAAGTGCTCCTCATACCCGAGCAAGTGCTCCCCATACCCGAGCAAGTGCTCCTCATACCCGAGCAAGTGCTCCCCATACCCGAGCAAGTGCTCCTCATACCCGAGCAAGTGCTCCTCATACCCGAGCAAGTGCTCTTCATACCCGAGCAAGTGCTCCTCATACCCGAAAGACATGTACAGAAAAGACGTGGGAGGGGAGAAAGGGAAGGAACGGAAATGAGAGAAAAGGCAAGAAAAAGCCAAGGAGTTGCTAATGGCTTATGACCTAAACCCTGCCCTGTGGCACAACCATGTCCCCAAGCCTCAGTTGCACCAGGTATCAGGAACCAAGATATTGGTCAACACTGTCACGGCCCACTCTGAGGGACCTGCAGTCCTTGGAGACTTGGTGACGGTGTCCTGGAGACCACTCTTCCTCTTCACCGAGCAAGGCCAAGCATCATTGTTACTCCATGTGCGTGTGTTGTTGTGTGTCGGCCTGTGGAGGTCACTCTTTAGAGTCTGATTGGTCCACTGAGTCCCCAGGATGGCCTTGAGGATGGCCTGGTGAAAAGGTGCATGTCTTGAGAAATGGCTCCGTGTTTTTCTTTCAACTTAGAGTAGGACCAGAGACTTCTGTTCCTGTGTGAGCTGAGAAGCCAACTTTCCTGAGGTCTAGAGCCAATACCTTATATACCTTATGAGTACGGTATTGGTTCCCAAGTACCTTCCTTTCCTGTGGCTTGCTCATTCTGCTCTGCTTGCACTCAACCCAGCATGCAAGAAAATATCCCATCTACAGTGAATCATTTATTTCTTTTGTCTCCAGAGACATCTGAGTTGAAATCCTGCCATGAACATCATGTGTCTAGAGACCACACTGGTCTGAGACCTCTGGTTCCCTTATGGCTCCTTTCCATAGGAGGCTCTGCTCTAAGCTTTGAGGCCCAGGCTAGCGTCATGTATGCTGCGTCACAAATAGGGCAGTATGCATACTCCTTACGTGCTATGGAGAGATGACTCTAAATAAATGAGAAAACATAAAGGAAGAATGCTTAGTGGGCTGTTTGCTTGCTGGGCAAGCATGGGGGGCTGAGTCCCATTCCCAGTACCTATGGTGCGCTTTGCTTTGTTTTAAAGTGGGTGGGTGTGAGTGTGTGCATTTAATACCACTGCTGGATCCAGGAACTTATTTGGCAAGTTCCAGGCTAGTGAAAGCCTTGTTTCCCAAAGCAAAGTAGATGGTAACTGAGAACAACACAAGAAGTTGTCCTCTGGCACACATCCACACACATATAAACACATATACATCTATATATATATATACACATACACAGAGACACAGACACATACACACAGACACATCCACACACCCACACACACATACACACACATACACACAGAGACACACACACATACACACACACCCACACACACATATAAATACACACATATATATACACACACACATACACAGACACATACACACAGACATACACATACACACAGACACACACAAACATACACACAGAGACACACACAGACACACAGACACACACACATACACACAGAGACACACATACACACATATATATATTATATATATATATATATATATATATATATATACACACACACACATACACCGAGACACAGACACATACACCGAGACACATACACATACACACATACACAGACACACACACACACACACACACACACACATACACACAGAGACACACACACATACACACATACACACACACAGACACACACACACACACACACATATATACACACACACATACACCAAGACACAGACACATACACACAGACACACACACACACACACACACACACACACACATATATATATATATATATATATATATATACACACACACATACATCGAGACACAGACACATACACACAGACACACACACCATCATGCTTTCCAGCTTATCTTGTATATAAGGTATTGGCCCCGAGCAACTTCTGTTAAGGCCAGTGTACTTTGCCCCACCCACTTCAAGGTGGAAGGAATTTTGGCAGCAAGAAGAGGGCACCTGCCTGGAAGCTCAGAAAATGCCAACCCAGAGCAGGCAGGTGGTACAAGGAGACAGGACTGGGCACAGTTCTGCTTAGAAATGCTTAACACTCTAGCGCTCAAGTCCTTTTCCTGGTGCTTCTTCGGGATGAGGCAGATCGAGTGAGTCTTGACGTTGACTAATTTTTCCTCTGTTTACTCTCCAGTCATTATTTTTTGCTTTCCTAAGAGGATATGCGGGTGTGTGTCAGTGTAATAAGTAAGTGTGAGTATTATGAAGTTGTGCATGGCTTGGTTTATGTTAAAAACTTGAAGTCGGCTTAGGACATAAACATCTTTCTAAAGCAGGTCTGGCATACTTCCTGTAAAACCTCAAATTATCAATAGGAAATCTAGACACTGTGGCTGCACCATCTGTGTTGAAACTCGTCAGTCGTATGGGAGAACTGGACATGGCTGAATTCCAATAAAGTTTTATTCGCAAAGAGAAAACAAGCAGCTGAATGTGGCCCACAGGTTTTCAGTGTGCAGATGGATCATCTAAGAAAATCCAACGTGGATCGCAAGAGAGGGGAAGTCACGTGTCTATAAAACAGTTTGTCACATTGCTGTAAACAAGTTCCGCTTCAGGGAACATTTACACTGCTTGAGGACCCTGTATCCTTTCACCCCCCCCACCCCACCCCCACCCACATCCCCACCCCACCTGTGAGTCATTACCAAATAAGAAAATAGTGCCTCTGTCTCCATGGCAGGTTGCCTTCACCCTCTGCCTAATTCTTTTAGTCCTTCCCTGCTTCATTCTACAGCTGCTCAGTGGTGAACCTCCCCAGTGACAACTGTTATTTGCTTCTCAGGACAACTTAGTCTCCTCAAGCCCCAGCCTGCATCTCTTGAAAAAGATCCTAAGCTGGGCTGCCTGACTGGGCTGAGACTCCCTGAGACTGTGGGCTGAAGAGAGTATCACATTTCAAATGGATTAGCTGACTCTCGGGAATGCAGAAGGGGTTGAAAGTCTCTTAACTTCCAAATGCAGCGCATAATGGAGTCCTATGAATATTTAATTGAAGTACAAGACCCGAAGTTCTTTGCAATTAGTTTAAGCATTGCTTTTAGGAGAGAAACGGAGAATTTCCTTGGACTGTCACAGGATTCTCTCTATTCTTTCTTGCCCTCCTTCCAGAACCTTCGGCAGCTGGATCATGACCATGTTTATATAAAGCTCAGAGTCCATTCTTTTTTATGCTATAGCCAGCACGGCTTCCCCCAGATCATTAGTAAAGAGCTGAGGTTTCACATCCAATGTGGCTTACATTTCTAGTTATCCCCTCTCCTGTCTCCCCTCAGAGCTAAGCCGAACCTTGGCGCCAAGCCTTGCTTCGTTGCACACCTGTTTACATTTCCAGTGAAATGTGACGCTTGTCCAGAATCTTAATGACCTTTTGCCCTTTGCTACAGAAATCTTAGAATATGCCCTGGCACAAATCAGACTCTGAAAGCACTTGCCTGAGCGAGTGACCCTCTCGCCCTCATGTTCTTGTTCAGTCTGGTCCTCAGCGCTAATGTTTCCTCATTTGTAGCATGAGAGGGTTTTATAAACCACTGCAGCTCCGATGTAGGCGTTACATGAGATAATCCTTTATGCTCAGCAGCATGGTATGGCAACCATGACTTCCAGGAAACAGCCCGAGATAGAAAAGTAACAGGAAGTCATGACCAGAAAAACAGAGAGGACATTCTACAGTCAAGGATGGCTGACATTGCTTTCAGAAAAGATGGCTCTTTGTGGATCTGAGAAGTGTTCTGCAGAGGAGGAGTATGGGGTGTGGTGCGTTCCATGAGAGACATTAAGGAATGAAGCCTTAGAAGAAAATGGGAAAATCGGAATACATGTATATGTATAGAGAGAAGCTGGGCTATGACATCTGGCACTTCTGAAAACCCATAGGAGACAGCATGGATTGTCTTATCTTGTCCTTGGCACCTTCCCCACACCCCTTCCCCGCTCCTCTCTTGTCACTCTGACACAAACGTGATAGAGATATCAAACCATTTAATTCAGCAAATATTCTGCAGGCACAGACTGCACATCCAGATTCATGGATGCCCTTGTATTATTTGCTTAGATATTGCAACCAGTTGTTTTTATTTTATTTATTCCCAGATGCATGCATGTGAATGTTTGTGTATGGAGGGGAGGGCAGGCAGATACGTGTAACCCTGGAGGTTAGAGGTCTGCCTCCATTGTTGTTCCTCAAGAGCTGGGACAGGATCTCTGACTGTGTGTGTCCACAGATTCATCGATTAGACTAGCTTGACTGGCCAGTGAGTCCCAGGAATCTACAGTGGTAGGATTACAAGTGCGTGCCAGCAGACTGCCTCTTAAAAAAATTGCTGGTGCTGGAGACTGAACTCAGATCATGCTTGCAAACAAGCACTTCAGCAATGGTGGAATCTCTCTGGCCACATCAGCCTCTCCTGCACTGTGTGTCTTCCCTCATATCTCCATAGACAGGAATTCACGTTCACATGTCAAATTTTCAGAACATAAGTCTAGCCATGATACTCTGCTTGCATGTTAACATGTGAGAGCACAGGAAGAGCCCCTTTCTGAGTTCTGCCATCACTTGGCACGTGGCTCCAGCCACCTAAGGGTCTTGTCTTGCTTCCTTCTCAACTGTGAGTCAATTGAACTTGGTTTCCTCCACTCCCTGCACGTGCCTGCTCACGCTGTCATGGGAGCAAGCCACTCCCTGTGTCAATCACCTCTCCCTGTTTGCTCCTGGACAGCTGGAGAGAGCCCCAACCTCAGCTGCCTCTACCACCATGATTACTGACTAAGAGTCTTTTTGTTCTTAATAGTCTGAGGTGGTTGTTTGTAATAAATTAGTAAGTCCTCGGCCTTTTCCTTGTAGTGTTGCAGATGCACAGCACAGTCTTGAGCATTTAACAGATGCAGGATAGGGCTTGAATAAATTACCAGTGTTCAGCACCGAGTTACAAAGTCCAGTGAGGATCTTAGCTTCTTTCCTGTGTAGATTTAACGTTCTCATATTTTCACAGTTACTGTTAAGCTTTGCTAAGTTAACCTGTCCCTTGGCATTCCCCCACCCCTTTCAGTCCCATTTTTAACTTCTCTTTATTCTTTCTTTCCTCTTCTCCTCCCACTCTTTCTCTTCTCTTACTCCTTCTCCTCTCCATCCTCCTTCTCCTCCTTCACCTCTTCCTCCCCTCTTCATTCTCCTCCTCCTCTTCCTTCTCTTCTTCTCCTCTTCTCTCTCTCTCCCTCTCTCTCTCTTTCCCTCTCTCTCTCTCTCTCTCTCTCACTCTCTCTTTGGTCTTTCTGCTAATGTCTGTTGGGTTCCACAATTGATCTGAGAAATAAATTCCAATATATTCAACATTCTTTTGCCCTAACAATGTTCCACAATGTGTGCCATGGTACTCTCCTCTGACAGGATTCTGGAAATTATCACAGGCTGCCACTCCTGGGAGATTATCTCTGCATTGTAGTAATATCTTTCTCTTTCAGTATGTACTAGTTACAACAACAGAGCAGCAGAAGACCTTCCATGGCAACATCTGCGGAGAAATAAATCCTTTTGTGAGAGGAAACATCTGTTTTCCATATATCTCTAAATAGTTAGGACTTGTATTTCCAACTACCTTTGTTTATTTAGCAAATAAATCTGTTTTCCACAGGACAGTAGAAACTGTGTGGATGGGCCATGCAGATGCAACATTGTGCACACTGTGCAAAAATGAGTAGGTTCTCAAAACCACTTTATGGAGAGATCTCAGTGGTTCAGAATACATATCCTGCTCTTCTGAGGTAGATTCTCCTAAATCCTGAGCAGCTCATCACCACCTGTAACTCCAGCTCTAGGCCACCTGAAGTCCTCTCATGGCCTCGGTGGATACTGCACTCATGTGCACACATCCAAACACAGACATGCACATCCAGGCATAATAAATATCATAAAATCTAAAAGTTGAAACCACATTCCATGCACGGCTTTTCGAAAGTTTGTTATCAGTTGGTTCCCTGTTGCAATTCTGAGAGTTTTAACATGTACACTTCATCACTTTGTCACATTTACTTGAAGTTATTTTAGTTCACTTTGTCTCCTCGTTGTCATAGAAAACAACCCAATGGCAGTAATTGCATCCCCATCAGCACTTCTGACTGCTGTGCTCTGAAAGAACTGCTGTTGGTGTCTATGTTTTCAGACATTTCTCTAAACATTTATAGGTCAATATATGGACATATGGATATATATGTAAACATCATAAACATATTTAAAATATACCCATATAACTCTATCTTATTTTATTGCATGCTTTGAACAACAAGCAATGTATTGGTAGGTTTATTTAATTCCACTTGATCACAGTCTATATAATATAGACACATCCTCTGGCTGCAGTTCACATGATACAGGCATTGGTTGTTTTACTTATAAGAGGATAGTAGATTGGTATTTTCAAGGCTGGCTCACTGGATGGGCAATATGACAGCAGGATTAACTTTTCGTATGGTGTGACCAACTGACAAGAAGCAACTGCAGGAGGGAGTTCTGGATGGGACATAATCCACAATGGCAGGCTAGGCCTTGCCACAGCAGTTGGCCTCTTGGCAGTGGGAGCTCCTCGTGGCAGCTGCTGGATCACACATCTGTAGGCAGAGACACAGCATTCCCCCACCCCTGTGTTCACTACCTGCAGATAGATAGGTTTCACAACCAAAGGCTCCGCAGCCTCCTTGTGGGGAGCCTCTTTTCCTCTGGGTGGGGGCTAAGCAATGTCCCCTGCCTTCATACAGTCCCAAGCAGAAGCCAAAACATAACTCTGCCAAAGTGCAGTGTGAGCCTGTGAGTTTACTGCACTTCCTTACAGAGCATGAGGGTGGGGTGCCTCCAGGAGCGTGGGTGGGGGAGAGTCTGTGCACAGTGTAGGTCATAGTTTTCTCATAGTTGTGAAGATAGAACCCCCTTTCCTTACTCCTCCCCAGTGTCCTGTGAGCAGAGACCCCGAGGCCTTGTGGTCATTAGGACAGAAATGCATACAGCTGTGTTGGAGGAGGGACTGGATTCTTGGGTGAGGGACCAGTGACCCTACCTGTGCCCTGTTCAATTCAGGAAAGTGAATGAACCCGGCTGGCTGTGATGACCTTTTGCCAGCAGGCACAGTTGAATACATGAGGGGTGGCAATGGTCTAGCTTGGGGGACAGCCCTGTCCACCCTCCAATTACAGTGCCACCACTGGAGACTGGAGTGTTCCCGTACACTTCAAGGGCAAAATATAGTATCAGCTAAACACCCAGAGTCGTTTTTAGGTATTTTCTCACTCACTGGCTTCTCCCCTCCTGTGCTTGACTATCTCAGATCCAGGCATCTGTTCAAGCCACACTAAAAAGGAAAAGCATGAAACCTGGGAAGATACGGGCCCCCTTCTATCAGGAGCTCTGCAAACCTTCAGCCTGTCTCCCAGGGATCTTACCAGAACTGGGGCTGTTGCCTAGCAACAAGGACAGGTGGGAACACTAGTGTCCAGGAAACAGGAAGTCAGTGCTTGCTGTTGAACCTGTAGTGATGTAGCATTGAGACTGTGCATTGCTGATGTGAGACTGTTCTGCAGCCAGTGGAGGGTGGGGAACCAAAGCCACCATAGGATGCTAGACTCGGGCCTCTTTAACTTGCCATTAAAGACCATGCTGAGGTGAAAGCTGTCGTATGTGCTCCCGTGTGCAAACATGTGGGTTTGCTTCTCTATGGAGTCACGATGAAGAAGACTCATGGATTGTGAGATACAGGCCCGACTCTCAGCTGCTGGTGGAGCACATGTGTGGACCCGGTCGTGACTGCAGGATTAGCTACTGCGGAGAAGGGAACAGTATCTCTCGTTTGTTTATCAGCCTGTTGCCTGTGAGGTTTTCATCTTTAGTATCTGGGCTTTTCTCTCTGGTTCCATCCGTGCCCACTCGTACCTTATTTATTCTATGTTAGTATATTTTTGGTTCTTCTATTTGCTTTCTTGGAGCTATGATTACGTCTTAGTATAATCAGTGGTTTTCACCTTGTTTCCTTTCTCTGTTCTTTGTTTTTCCTCAATATACTCTGAATAATGGTTCGTAATTTGTTTTATTTTGATAACATATTGTAGTTTGTTTGGTTGGTTGGTTCATTGGGTTGGAGGGCTTTTGTTGTTGTTTTGTTTTTTTGTGTTTTTTTTTAGAACAACATACATGAAAACTGTATCTGTATTACTTCTACTACTCCCAAATTTATGACTTCTTCTTCTTTAATTATTATTATTCACACATATATGGGGAGGGGGAAGAGAGAGAGAGAGAGAGAGAGAGAGAGAGAGAGAGAAAGGAAGAAAGAAGGAGAGAGAAAGGAAGAAAGAAGGAGAGAGGGAGGAAGAGAAAGACAAAGATAGAAACTGAGATACACACACATAAGGAGAGAGAGAAACAGAGAGAGAGAGCGCACACACAGAAAGCTGTTTTTGCATCATTAGAAAAGGATTTGTCATAGAAAGATTTCTACTTTAAATGTTGATTGATTGATTGATTGATTTACTCTTTAGGGTGAGTCTTTGATCTGGAAGGCCTTGAACTTACCAGGTAGCCCAAGAAGATCTGGAAGCCTTCTGTCTGGATGTCACTAGACACAGGGATTCCAGCTTTAGAAGCTCTGAAGTGAGCTTCCACTAGTCTCTAATGCAAGTTTACTCTACCCTGTAATAAAAACTGAATATGTATTGAGTGCATGTCCATTGCATTACTTATGCTTTTTAAGGAAATGGGAATGCAGTGAGCAAGCTGTGCACCTATTCCTCTAACTCAGATAGACAGATGCACACACAGACAAACACACATGCACACGCAGATACATATATAGCATACACACGCATACACACATTGCATAAACACACCACACATACCACGCCACAA
Organism: Mastomys coucha; assembly: GCF_008632895.1. NCBI lineage: Eukaryota > Metazoa > Chordata > Mammalia > Rodentia > Muridae > Mastomys > Mastomys coucha. Next base: position 111,171,875 of record NW_022196906.1, on the reverse strand, counting down.
ACACATGCACAGAGATACATATACAGACACACACACATACACACACATGTACACACAAACACATACATATCATACATACATACACATATCACACAAACACACCACACATACCACATACCACACACATACATGGAAGCACAGAAACTATATGGCTTCATGAAGGCTTGCCTCTTATAAATGGAGAAAGATAAAAATAAGAATAAAATGAGTTAATAGATAATATGCCATATAGAGATGTGTTCTTTATTTAAAATATTTAGAGGTTAAATGTATTTCAGTGTTTCATAATGCTCTTCTCACTCACAAGCAACTTTACCTTTATGATATAAGGCTTGAAGCCAGTCAGTGGTGGCAGGCAACTTTAATCCCAGCACTTGGGAGGCAGAAGCAGGCAGATTTCTGAGTTCACAGCCAGCCTGGTCTACAGAGTGAGTTCCAGGACAGCGAGGGCTACACAGAGAAACTCTGTCTCAAAAAA
>NW_022196906.1:111156441-111171339 GCF_008632895.1 Mastomys coucha | reverse complement strand
AAGAAAGAAAGAAAGAAAGAAAGAAAGAAAGAAAGAAAGAAAGGAAGGAAGAAAAAAATGCAAGTCTTGGTCTGGCATGATGTAATTGGGTTATCTGCTCAGCATGGCTAAGATCTTGGACTTTACCCAGGGCCAAAATCTCAGCTGAGGGCCAGTTTCTTTGCAAACTTTACTTCCTATAATAAGTAGGACTAACATCTTTTTCTTTCTGGCTCATTGCCAGGGAGCTCCTACACTCAGCTTCCTGTCCATGGTTTCCGGCCTTGTGACCTATCTCATTTCTACCACTTGGCAGCTTCTTCTTCGAGCTCAATAGGAGGATCTCTCTGCTGCTTTAAACCCATGGCTATTTCTTTCTGTGCCCTGCAGACCCAGGCTGACAAACAAATCAGATGTGCTCACAACCCACCCAGGACAGTCCAAACTATCCTATGCACAACCCTGGAGGTGACCAGGACATACAGACGGCAATGGTGGGGACCATCGGGAAGCTCCCCCACACAGGACACAGCAGTGGAGTGGTGGTTGCGATAAGCCTGGTGTCCTTTTGGGTAGGAGAGTGCAGGGCAGCCTCTCTGGAAAATGACATTTAACCTCGGCCGTGGATTTTATGGAAGAGTCTTCTTTTTGTTTTCTAAGCTATGTTTTTCTTTTTCTTTTTCTAGATGAAGGGACATCCAGTCCCACATTTCAATTAAGAGTAGCTAAGCCCTTGCTACAGACAGCCAAGTGTCTGGGGCAGAGTGACCGAGGTGGTCCACTCAGGTCAGGACTGGCCAGGAAGGCCATCTCAGGACTTGAGACAATTTCCCAGTGGTTGCTTTGTTATGTAACGACACACTAAAGTCACTTATTTTGCCTTAGAATGTTGCATAAAGTTTAGATGCATTTAGAAGACTTACATTGATCAGTCAATGCCTGGGCAGCCTGAGACCCCTGGGACGGGAGGGACGGCTGAGTATTGCTGGGAGGGAAAGGAATGGGATAATCCCAATTCATTCTTCAAACTGAATGTGAATTGTATCCAATCTGGAAGGGGAGGGATCACAATGTCAGGCAGAATACACACAAACATAGCAGACATGTTTCTTCATGACTCATCTAATTACATCAAATAGATGACACACTTTTCTTCACATTTCAACCCATGCAAACATGCCTGTACATCCTACCTAATCTTAATGATGATTTGTGTGGATTCTTTGCATTTAGGTTTTATTGTTACATATTAGATTCTGCAATTTGGGACTCCCAACCTGACAGGAAACACAAGATTTGTCTCTTCAAGTGGGCCGCATGTTTCTTTTATGACATACGAAGCCTACTTTGCTGAGTCTACTTAGGCGTCCCGAAGAAGGAGATGCCATAAAAATCTTCAGAATCGATATAATAAATCAAGGCTCCTAGCCAGAAGGCTTTCCGACGAAACTGCTCTGCAGGCCCGGCAGCTTTCTGACCGTGTAGACACAGATCCATCCCATCTATCTTCCTGACTCACAAGGCAACTTTAGAAGTAATTTGTTGGATTTTGAGGCACTGCTGGGCTTTTTCTCTGGATGTCTCAATGCGACTCCAAGATCTGACAGTCACATGTTCCCTCCTGTCTTAGACTTTTTTCCTGTCAGATCCCCTCCTAGCCGCTAGAGACAACATTTGCTCTGCTTGCAGCGACCGAGGCATTACGGAGTCTGTTGTCAATCGTGTTCCAATATCAAACAATTGCTAGTTTAGTTTCGAGGCAGTCTTATACTATAAAGCTCCTCACTGACTCTCACTCATCCCATGGCAGTCAGGGTAACTTGGATTTATGTGTGTGTGCGCGCGCAACAGTGCGACAGTCATGGTGACTTGCATTTGTGTATGTATAAGTTCATGTTTGTGCAGGTAGACTCGAGTGAGGTAGCATGCCCATAGGTGCACACTCACATGGAGGCCAGAATACAACCTCCATAGTCATTAGTCAGATATTATCCATCTTGGCTTGTGCATGTATGCCGTGTGTGTGTGTGTGTGTGTGTGTGTGTGTGTGTGTGTGCAGAAGGTGAACACACTTCATGCCAATGACGTCCTCAGTATGGCTACAAAACAGAGAGGTTGACAGTGATGACTGGGGTGGAGCAGAAAATACTACCAAAGGTGTCACCACAAAGGCCCCTCAGTATTATCACTGTCACATGGCAGCAAGCACTGGCTCCTGTCCCTCATTCTCCAGATGTGATTATCGCTCCTGGTGGTCATTTGTAACATCTCTTACTTTCAGCTGTTCCAAGTACCTGAGGGTGGGGCTTCTGGTTACTTCTACCTGTGTGGTTGAGACCGATCCATTAAATAGAAAAGATTTAGGAAAGAAACTAGAAAGCACATGGTTTGCGAGGAACGGTCCGCTCGCTGTCTTGCTGTTTGCTAACTCTCGTCTCAGAATTGTATATTGAAAGCCTGCATGGTTGTTGTGATGGTGGAGCAGACTAGATCGTGTGTACAGACTCAACAGGGAAGAGCAATGGATGCCTTGGCAGAAGACCCAGGTTTGACTCCCAGCACCCAGGCTGGTGGCTCACAACTGTCAGTAACTCTAGTTCCAGGAGATCTGATCTCCTCTTCTGGACTACTTAGGCATAACACACACATGTGGTACCCATGCAGACATGCAGGCAAAACCCACACACATAAAATAAAAATATATAAATCTTTTTTTAAAAAATTTCTTTCTTAATGTTTCTCTCATCCACTGTGTTTGCATCTGTGTATGTATGACATATATGGATTGAAGTGTGTACAATACATGTAACACAGTAAAACTGTAAACATATATCTTTTTATGTAGTAGACATGTATATGGTAATTAGCATGTTACATATATGTGTTAACTAACTCTACTTGCACTCCAGGTTCTCCTTATTCTCCACTCTTCGGAGAAGCAGATTGAGCCTGTCTTCTCCATTGTGGCTCCGACACCAGAGCAAGCTCTTGGTAGATGGCACCTAAGGGAGAGCAAACACAAGGAGACTGCCAGCAGCCAGGGCTCTGAGTGACTCCTACCTGACTCAGAACCACAGACACACAATGTCCGCACGTAACACACTGCACACGCACACTGTGACATCTCTCTCTCCTTTGGGGATGTCTTCTTTTGTGGATCCCTGGTAGCATTAGGGGGAAAGAAAGCAAACATCTTTGTCTGTAGGAACAGGTACCACATGCATTTGACTTCCATCAGTCACACGAAGGTTGAGCCTGATGGGCAAACACTGGCGTCCTCATAATCCCCTCAATGCAGATAGGCGGATTCCTGGCCAGCCACACGAGCCTGCTAAAGGACTTCCATGAGAGTGACTCTGCCTCAAGGGAAAAACAAAAGCAAGCAAACAAAGAAACAGAAGTTGCAAGTGGCCCAGATGGGGTCCAGCTCTTTAAGTTGGTCAACCCCAATACCTACTCTATCTACAAGATGCTAAACCATGTGGAGGGGCCAGTGCTTCAGAACCTGATCCAGGAGCACAGCATTACCAACGAAGATGAACACCTGAAGCATGGCTGTGATAGAAGTTGCCTCAGGGATAGGCTGGCATTTATGGAGCCTCAGAGACCAGAGGCCCTGAGGCAGACCAATGACTCGTGGCAATGAGTAGTTGAACGTGGAGCTGTATGGGCAGAAAAAAAAATATACTGAATGGCTTGCTGCAGTCTCCAATGTCACTGTGACAAACGAATTTGTGATGGATGTGTGGGAAGCGTGCAGCAATGGAGTGGTGAGCATAAGGTAGAGAGAGGCTAACCCGTGTCCAAGGCCTGAGCTACCCCAGGTGCCATGTTGATGTGCATGGCCTGCACTGTTGCTTGAGGCCATGTAGATGTGTGTAGTCTGCAGTGTTGCCTGAGGCCATGTTGATGTGCATGCCCTGCAGTGTTGCCTGAGGTCATGTCAATGTGAATGGCCTACAGTGTTGCCTGAGGCAATGTTGATGTGTATGACCTGCAGTATTGCCTGAGGTCATGTTGGTGTGTGTAGCCTGCAGTGCTACCTGAGGCCATGTTGATGTGCATGCCTGAGGCCATGTAGATGTGTGTAGTCTGCAGTATTGCCTGAGACCATGTTGATGTATGGAACATGCAGTTTTGCCTGAGGTCACATTGATGTGTGTAGCCTGCACTGTTGCCGGAGGTCATGTTGATATCTGTGGCCCATGCTGCCACCAGGGACCATATCTGGATCTGTGGTCCTGCTGCAGTGTCTACTGCCCCATGTCCCTCATTACCATCAAAGGTCATGCTGATGTGCTTGTTCTATGCTGCTGCCTGAAGCTATGTCACTGTCCATAGGGTGGTCTGTCACCAGGGTCTGTATTGGTATCCAGGGCATGCACTGCCATTGGAGACCATACTGAGGTCCATGACATGTGCTGACGCCAGAGACCAGGGGGATGTCCATGGTCCATTGGATGCCATGTGGAAGTCCACGATCCATTGGTCCATTGGATACCATGTGGAAGTCCACGATCCATTGGTCTACTGGATACCATGTGGAAGTCCACTATCCATTGGTCCACTGGATACCATGTGGAAGTTCTCGATCCATTGGTCCACTGGATACCATGTGGAAGTCCACGATCCATTGGTCCACTGGATACCATGTGGAAGTCCACGATCCATTGGTCCACTGGATACTATGTGGAAGTCCACGATCCATGCTACTGCTGACTGTAAAGGACAGAGAGGCTTCTACAGTGGTGCAGGTGACTGCAGCCTCACAGTTGGGAGAGACACAGAAGGCTTCTGTGACAACCCCATCCCCACTGCCATTCCCCAAAACTAATGGCCTAGACAGGAAGCTATTGAAGAGAACTCTTCAAAATCCTGATCAGGATACTGAAGTGTAGCTCTCCACAACTGATGGCCACTGGAGAGGCTGGGATGGAAGGGGCTTACTTTCTTTAAGGGACTGCCCACTAGGGGTTTAGACCAAGCTCCCGTGAGTATATGGGCAACACAAATTGGACTTGTTTTTGTTGTTGTTGTTGTTTGGGGGGGCACAAGAGTGGAGGGATAGACATGGAAGGAGTGGGGAACAAGCGTTATTGAGTTGCCTTATGTGAAATTCCCAAATAATCAATGAAAATATTATGTAAATAAATAAATAAATAAATGGTAGCCAGCATTAGAGGAATGATATTGAGATTGTTTTGTGACCTCAACATGAACTCATCTCTGTACACACACACACACACACACACACACAGAGAGAGAGAGAGGGGGGGGGAGGGAGAGAGAGAGAAACAGAGAGAGAAACAGAGAGAGAAACAGAGAGAGACAGAGAGACATAATTGTTTGCTTACGTTTTGGTTCCTGGTTGAAAACAGCTTTCTATAAGAAAATTCTATAAGTAATATTTAGTTGCACTCATCACTGCCTGCCTGTGAGATCGTCCCAGGTTGATTCTATAGATATTTAGAACAAATGCTATGGAACATCAGCTGAAGGGACCTGTCTTCTTCAGGACCCGCAATCACTTGCTCTGGCTCCCATCATGTGATCCTCACCCTTGTCCTCTCAGTGTCTCTGTCCTTCACTTCCTGCCCCCATCACATGATTCCCCACTCTCTTCCTCTCAGGCTCTTCCTACTTCCTGCCATATACATAAGAGATTTATAAACTGCTTCCAAACCTTTCCTCTCAGAGGCTTCTCTTTTCACAACCCTGAGTCTGTCATTTAGAAAGCACTATTGTACACTTCGAAAGTCGGCAATATGGAGCAGGGCCCGACAAACCCATAAGCTAAATCTGGCCCTTGGCCTGTTTTTAAAAATAAAGTTTTATTGGCATACAGTGTTACGGCTGCATTTGTCAACCTGACATACCCAGGAAGAGGGAACCACAATCTGCCTCCAACAGATTTCCCTGTGGATATGTCTGTGCTGCATTTATAACTAAGTGATGTGTAGGGTGCAGCCCACCATGGACAAGATCATCCTTAGCCAGGTGGGCCTGAGCTGTGTCAGAAAGGTATGTGGGTGTGAACCCAGAAGTCAGTACGAAGTTTCCTCTATGGCTCCATTTCAAATCACTCTTCCAGATCCCTGCTTTGATTTCCTGCTTTGGCTTCTGTCTTTGATGGGTTGTAAGCTATAAGCTAAAGTAACTCCCTTTTTTCCCATGTTGCTTTTGGTCAGGGTTTTGCCAGAGCCACCAAGTAAACCAGAATACTCAGTCACAGTTTCTCTTTACCAAATTTCTGCTTCTTTAATCTGTGTGTATGTGCACCCACACGCACACACATATACACACATACACATATACATACACATACACATATGCACACACATTCAACACACACATACACACACACACACACACACACACACACACACACACACACATTCAATACCAGGCTTAAATAGAAGCTAATGGAACAGTAAGGCTGATAAAACCTGAAATAGTCATTGTCTTCCTTTAAAGAAGAAATGTTTAAATCTGGCTTAAAGGATTGTAAAAGGTGAATGATAGTATAAAATATGAAAATACTCATAAACATACATGATAATATTTTGCAACTTAAAATACCTTGAGTTCTTAATATGAAACAAAAGGCTTGTTAATATCTTCCAAAAAGTTAGAAATTTAGTAAGATTTTTACAGAACACCTTACTTTTCCGTGGCCCACTCGGAAATCCACAGAACTTTGCTAGGGAGACTCGTTCAGGGACAGTCCCTCCTGGAAACGCTCACCAGTGTCTTCTGCTGTATTCAGAGAGAATGCTGACTGAACTTTACACCTATCACTTCCTCTGCCTCCCAAAGGCCTGGTGTGCTATCTCATACACTCAAAGATAACTGCAGATGCTTGCTGCTCAACTGTCTGGTGGGGCCACATATAACAAGCCCATAATACTCTACAGTGTAAACCCGAGAGCATGAGACAGATGTGACTTTAGGATGGGAGGCCTTGCAGAGGAGGACGGATGGTTGAGGCAGACTGGACAGGTGATGGGGTATGGTGATCACTGTACCTCAGACTCTCTGACCCTGCAAGCAGCCCTCAGTCAGATCTCCATGGCTTCTGCAGTGGACATTGTTTGCTCAGACTGAAATGTTCAAGTTCTCTCTGCCCTGCGCAGTGAGAAATGCAGCAGACAATGCTAATTTAGAGTGAGCTTAAAGCCAAAGGCAACCATTCATGATACTCTGCCATGCCTTTCAGCCCGAGGACAGTAATTTTATAGAATTTTCCACTTAAAAAAAAACACTTCTTATGTCTTTGGCCAATGAGAATTAATTTTTTGGACATTGTACCTAATTAAATCAGCTCATCACCTTAATAAGTCCGTGGATAGCCTAAAGCTCTCTGGCCTCTCAATTTCATTCACTTGTGTGTTTCCTGTGACTGATTTGTCCAAACCCCAGTACAGAGCTTTCTAAGTCTGGGACTTGGATCTGCCCCAAACACCACTGCCCATGTCCCCCCTAAATGTCTGATTCCCTTAATAATTACTATTCTCCGTGAAGGCAAGGGTCTGTGTCTTTATGTCTCTTGGTTGTAATTCCATCCAAACACCATGCCTGGCCCATTACAGCTCCTCATTAAGTAGGTGCTTGATGACTGAATAGATGGATGATTTCCTGGAGGCATCAGTTGCTAGAAGCAGGGTGGGACATAGGGGGAAACAGCTTCTTAAAGCTAGTACTGGCATGGCTGACGGTCCAGCATCAAGTCTTCTCTTCAAGTAGCTTAGTTCTCAGTGTGAAGCTATTTAAACAGGCCAGGAAGTCATTTTCCATTCATCTCATTGTCCTTTTTATGGGCTAATTTCACTTAGAGGAACCAGCCATTCCAGTCTCAGTCACTTTGAGGCTGTGGGACCGTCCTCTGGGGACGTTCTCTGTGGCTTTAACTTCCAGAACACTTAGGCAGAAGCTGTGGTGTGCCAGGGCTCACTGAGTGTGCACTGAGCCAGAAGCAAGACGTAAAGGGACGTCTGGTGTGAACAGAAAATAGGACTGAGTCAGTTACTCAGGTGGAAATCAATTAGTTTGTGCCAAGTTGGCTTTCTTTTCCCTTTTTCTGGATTTTTTTTCTGCTTTCTTCTCTTTCTTCCTCCTGCCTCCCTGCCTCTTGCTCTTTTCCTTAAACCTTCCCTTCATCCTTTCTTTTTTTCTTTTCATTTTCTAGAGGAAAGGGATGTTGAACTTAAAAGAGCACATAGGGGAGAAGAGGAGATCTCTAAAGCTTCTACGAGGCTTAATTCCCCAAGCAAAGTTATGTCTCTATTGCTTTTTAAATCAAAAATATAATTATGGAAGTATCTTAGCTGACATGTTTCCCCTGTAAGCACAAGGACCTGAGTTCAATTCCTAGAACACATATTAAAAGGTCAGGCTTGGTGGCACGGCCTTGTAATCCCAGCCCTGGGGAGACAAAGGAAGGTGGATCCCTGGAGCTGACTGGCCTGCTGTGGAGCCTACTTGATGAGCACCAGGTTGGTGAGAAACCCTGTATTAGAAAGAAGTCAGTAACTGGGTGCTCCCCCAGGAACTACATGAGGTTGTCCTCTGACCTCTATGTACACATGCACCCATACCCAGATGTTCACCACCCCACACATGAATGTACACATACATATACCCATGTATGGTAAAGTTTTTTAAAAATAAAATATAAGCAAACATTTTAATTTAATACTAAAAATTATTAGTAACATATGATGTTCAAGGCAAGGGCCTCCTGTGGAAGCTAAGGTGTAAAGAGGAGGAGTGGACAGGGCTTACCTTGATCATGGCAGCCATTCCTCAGCATCTGTGCCGAGACTCCCTTCCCCACGATTTCTCTGTGTGTTCCTTTTAGATAGGATTCTTCTTTAAGCATGCGTGTGTATGTATGTGTATGTATGCATATGTGTAATGTATGTGTGTATTTATGGTGTATGTGTGTATGTGTGTGTGTGTGTGTGTGTGTGTGTACACTCATGGCACTCATGTGGAGGTCAGAGGACAACTTGCAGAAATCAGTTCACTCCATCTGCCATGTATATCCTTGGATTTGAACTCAGGTCATCAGGCTGTGTGACATGTGCCTTTAGCAAATGTGCCACCTCCCTTTTGCCCTGCATGTTTTTATAGAAAGCCATGTGGGTACCACAGCATCTCACTTAACCATGTGGGTACCCTAGCATCTCACTTATAGAAAACCATGTGGATACTGCAGCATCTCTCTCATGTGACTTTTTCCACTTCAGTCCCCCAGTGGAACAGTGAACAGGGTGTTTTCAGAGGAGGAAGAAAACAAGAGTAGGGCAGGAACTTACTCAAACTCAAGTAAGGTGAAACAGGCAAGGATGATGCTCACTGGAATCCAAGGTTCTCTGCATCTCACTGCGGGTGAGAAAGCTACTGAGGGAACATTCACATCGGAAAGTCTCCTTGTCTATGGGGTTCCGTGACTGTACTAAGTGGGGCATGATGTTGCACAGCTTCCTCTGGCTCTGCTCTCAGGGAGGTTCCCAGGGTACAGAATAGCATTTCTCCATTGGTACTACAGAGTCTGGTCCAGTGGGATGAGCAGGAAGTACCTGGTCCAGCTAGATTCAGGTTGGGCCACTTACCTAGCATGCTATTTTCTGTCTAGACCATTGCTATAGGGGCTGCACATGTCCAGGACCTCAGACAGGACCTAGGAGAATAAGCAAAAGGTATCACACTATACTCTTCAATTAATTCATTAATGATAGAGTTAAGTAACTAATTAACTTATTTATCGATTTTCCGTGTGTGTTGTGCATGCACCTGAATGCACAGGCATATATTCTGTAAAGCTCTCTACTCTATTGCCTTGAGACAGGGGTTCTCATCCAGTCAGTTCTCCGTTGGAGTTAGGCTGCCTTCTGGGTCAGCACGCTCTTGGAATATACTTGTCTCAGCATCCCTCTGCTGGTTCTTTACATATTAACTTGACACAACTATAGTGATACAAGCTGTAGTCATCCGAGAGGAGGGAACCTTGATTGAGGAAAATGTCTCTAGAAGATCTAGCTGTAGACATACCCGGAGGGTATTGTCTTGCTAGTGATTGATGTGAAATTGTGGGCGGTGTCACCCCTGGGCTGGTGGTCATGGGTTCTGTTAGAAAGCAGGCTGAGCAAGCCATGGGGAAAGCAAGCCACTAAGCAGCACCCCTCCATGGCCTCTGCATCAGCTCTTTTCTCCAGGTTCCTGCCCTGTTTAGTTCCTGTCCTAATTTCTTTGAAGATGAACGATGATATAGAAGTGTGAGCCAAATAAACCCTTTCCTCCCCAAGTTGCTTTTGGTGGTGGTGTTTACCGCAGCAACTGCAATCCTAAGACAAGCCCATGCTGATGTTACAGGCATCCACAACTACATCTAGTTTTTATGTAGGGGCTGCTGATTCAAGCTCAAGGCCTCAGGTTTGCTTAGCAAGGGCTCCTACAGACGGAGCCATCTCTTCAGTCTCTAGTCGGCTTCCTTAAGTGCTAAATGTGAAGGCCTCCCATATCCCGAGATTCTTGTGACTGCAGTCTAACACACGTTTGCCGATGGCCATGCCGAATTGTAGTGTGGGAAGACTGGATGCACTCGAAGCCAAAGCATCGTGGTCACGATACAATTAAGTGTCTCAAAGGACCGTGTCTTATGACAATTTTCCAAAGGGCTCTGACTTTATGCTCCCATGTCATAGAGCAAGCCCTGTCAGGAAGGGAAAACAGTCTCTCTGTCAGAGAGACACAATAGCAAGGCATTTCCTTCTCTCCTCATAGAGGCAAATGTGGCACCAAGGAAGGGATTCCCACTGGAAATGTTACAGAGGAAAATATGTCAAAGAAGAGACCACAACATTGCTGTTCCTCAGGCCAGGGCCATGAGAAGCTCTTACAAGTTTCCTTCAGTTCCCTTGTGCAGCCTCCTTGTGAGTGGCGTGATTTAGGTCCTTTTAAAAGGATTTGTTTGAAAGAAAGCTTCTTAGACCATAGGGTGAGTTTGTCTCTCCCCCTCTCCAGCCTTTGTAAGTGAACAAAGCCACCACTTGTCCCCACATGGTGCAAAGAGAGGTCTGGGGTGGGCTTCACTGCCATTCAGGCTCCTCAGCCAGCTGGTTATAAGTGAAATCTTTAGAAGCCACACAACAGGAATCTTTCGCTTGGGGCACAAGGGTGGGGGGGAAATCTTTGAAAAAAAGTTTCTATTGAAACTGGTTGGGAAGAAACTGTCCTCTTTGGACTTCCTTATTGGAAGTACTGGAAATAAACACACTGGAAACCATTTAGCCTCTCAGTGAACTTCATGTTACCATCTGCTTATCAAAAAATCTATTGTGGATGCTTGAGAAATTTGTGTACATGTATGTATGTATATATATATGAGTTTATATGTGCATGTACATATACGTACAATGCTTATGCAGACTGCTACAAAAATGTTCATGTTGGTTGGATGACGACTACGAACATATAGGTCTGGATAACTTTCATGATATTTTTTTAATTGTAGAGGCTAGATATATGCCACACAATGCACAAATACATATTTTTACAGGGTCTCACTTTATAGCCCAGGCTGGCCTTGAATTCTCAGTGATTTTGTACCCTGTCTCTCTCATGTACATACATATACCTCACATACATATACATGTACATGTGCATGTGCATCATATACATCCTGTACATAACCTCAGATAATCCCAGCTAGCCTTGAACTCATTACGCACTCAAAGATAACTTTGACCTCCACCTCTTGCCTCTGTCTCTCAAGTGGAGAGTCACTGAATACCTAGTGTTATGGTCTGGACCCAAATATCTATGCTTTGGGACCCGAAGAAGATAGTCGTGTATTGTACAGAGGGGAGGGAAGGAACATGACAAGAGCATTGGATGGGAGTGTTAAAAAATCAACTTCATTCAAACCAGAGTAGAATGTGGGATGTCCTATGATGATGGTCAAGATCCCTACACACAGTGTGATGCTCATGGTTGGACCTGGAAGGCCCTCATCCCTCATCCCATGGGCTCTCTCTGTTGCTTTCTGTATTGTTACTCTTTCAATTAGCCCAGTGAGTGGTCATTGAACTGCAATTTTTCTCACTACCGTCTAAGCAGAAAACGAGTTCATATTTGGTCACAGGATTATCTTATGGCATTTGGGATCTGCAAGAACCCCAAAATATAGACAGTAGCTTGGAGACATTCTTTTTTGTTTCTCTGGAGCAAGACCAGCTCCTTCTCTGTCTCTCTGTCTCTTCCCCTCTCTTTCTCCTAAGCTCATATCTGTTCCATTAAAACCACCTTAGTTCAAATACCTGACAGAGATGTGAGCTTCTCTATGAGATGGATCTGAATTCCTAGAACCCTTCTGATTGCTATCTGCCAGTTCAGGAGACAGCTTGCCTATGCCAGGCTCCAGTTGATCTGTGATGACTCTCTCTTAGAGGGAAACAGATCCGAGGTGTCAGGAATGCTAGCAGAGCTTCCTAGGCGGGCGGGAGATTCTGGTGTGGTTACCATTCCATGACTCTACCAAGTTACTACAGGCAACACATTTTATAGACTTTCATGTTGTTTAATGTGAAAACATAAAATTCTCCTTAAGCCTAACTTTCGCAGTACTTTAAGCTGCCACTGAAATGCACCCTCCATAATTTCAGTGTGACATTGTTGACTATTACTGGAGTTATCTTGAAACTTCTATCCACTGAGGACATTTGATAGTAGTAACATCTACTTGTTTTTTCCCTGATTGAACCTAGGATGGGCTGTCTGCACAACATCCCTAGCCAAGTCCTGGCAATGTGGAAAGGACACAAATATGGGTAATTTGGGTTGACTACGACATCATCACCGACAATTGAAGTTGATATTTTCAGTACTATTGTCTACGATGCTGTAGAACACTAATCCTCCCAGCGTGACATCACCATCTTCATCACTGGGCACACTACAGTGCATAGCAAGAGTTAACCCAAAGAAGACCCAATGGTGTTGCCTCGTAGAGGAGAGTGGGGATTGCCACAAGAGCCCAACCCGTCCTTCCTCCTCCTCCCTTCCACCTGTGTGTAACACTACCCAGCTACAAATGCCTTCCGGTCTTGGGAGATGGTGGGATATATGGAGCACTGAAGGTTAACCCAGGGGAACTTCATTCGTGCATATCCCTATGGGAGAGTCATCATCCATACTAGGGTGGGACTTCCCAATGGTGCAGCTATACTGGGGTCACCCATGTTCCTGCAAGCAATCTCTCACCCACGTTCAGTAAACGAAGCCAATCAAGTCATTGACTCACCACGTTGGGCTGAGATTAGACTGGAACCATGAGTGGGTCACATGCTCCTGACTCACAACAACCTCTTGAAACATTGAATTTCTCTATAAACTTATTATTTACTTATTTATTTTCTCTACAATCTTAAAAAATTGTTACTTTAGTGTGTATTTCTCTCTCTTTCTGTGTGTGTCTGTGTTTGTGTGTGTGTGTGCTTTTCCTGTATGTATGTCTGTGTGTCACATGTGCATTAGGTCTCCAGGAACTGGGGTTACAGATGGTTGGGATCCACTGAATGGGTGTTAAGAACTGAAGCCAGGTCCTCTGCAAGAGCAGCCAGTGATTTTAACTGCCGAGCTGTCCATGTAGCTCCTCTATGAACGTATTCTAATACATGCCAGTGATATCCATTCTCATCTCCCTGCATACTGTATTTGTAGAAAAATATTTATATAACCAATCCTGATTCTCTCCTAACCTTCAGCCATTTCGTGTCTTTAGCAGGTTGCCTCCCAGGTTCTCCATCATAAGTCATAGATGTCAACACCCACATTATTATTCTTGTTGGGAGACCAGAGACAGAATGCTTGCAAGACCCAGGTGCAAATGTTCAAAGGGCATCATCAGCACTAGGTTAAGGATGACTCCTGCAGGAATGGCTGTGCCAGCTTCCCCATCAGCCCTCATCCACAGCCATGTGTCATCTTTGATTTGTAACTGCAACGACGATCGACAGACTGATTCACCAGTGCTTAAAGACACCCCATTTCGCCTGGGTGCCTTTCCACTTTGTTCCTCCAGAGTTTTCTCTGGTGTCCAGAAATGGCATTCCCCAGCCTAACACCTGCTTAGAAGTGGTGCCTGTGATCGCTGGGAGGGGAGCTCTTCTTCGGGGCCTAATGTTCTATGCCCAACCTGTCTGTGGGCATCTGCTGGTGAGGATTTGGAGGATTCTTGGAGGGTTCTGGAGAGGCTATTGCTTCTGAGCTATTATGTGGGTCATTGCAGCCCACATCTGCTCTGCCTCTCCCGCTCCAGTGCAGCCCCTCTGCTCTTCCTTTCTGATCTCTTTGGGGGACTATCCTCTGTCCCCTCCCTCAATTATAATTTTGTAAAAGATCTATTCTTCCTGTAGAGCCCACTTTCTGAAGAACCTCTCAGAAAAGTCATCACCACAGCAGGAGGTTAGAGAGGAGACTTTTTTGATTCTTGCCTGGATCTGAATCCCAATCCAGAGGCCTGGTCATTATAAGACCCTGAGTTTTAAGTTACCTAACTTCCTCCTCCATCAGTTGACTTATCTATAACATACACCTTATGATAGTGGCTGGTTCCTAATGTTGCTGAAAACAATCCAGGATCACTATTGTATTATTATGAAGCATTTGAAGTAGTTCCTAATGCCACATAGGCTGTGTGCACCTGTTAGCTCCTGTGATGCTGAAGAACACATGCAGTTGCATCGGGAATCCAATGAGGGCTTACCACCTTTTCCTTTTTGTTTCCTTTAATGCTCACTCTGTGTCTCTATCTATGTCTCTTTCTTCCTCCTCCCTACTCCTCCTTCTTCCTCTCTCTCTCTCTCTCTCTCTCCCTCTCCCTCTCTCTCTCCCTCTCTCTCTCTCTCCCTCTCTCTC
>NW_022196906.1:111133214-111156130 GCF_008632895.1 Mastomys coucha | reverse complement strand
CCTCCCTCCCTCTCTCTCTCTCTCTCTCTCTCTCTCTCTCTCTCTACCTCTATCTCTTTCTCCTCTTCTCTGTCCAGTCTCTCTTTATTCTGTCTTATAGATGAGGTACCTTATAGCCTAGGTTGGCCTTGAACTTACTATTTAGTCCTGAGGATGACTTTGGACCTCAAATACTCCTGCCTCCACTTCCTGACTGCTGAAGTTACAGGAATGCTCCACAATATCCAGTTTGTAAGTTCTGGAAATGGAAACTCAGGGCTTCAGGCTTGCTGCACAAGCAGTCTACCAACAAAGCTAAGTCTCCAGCACCCACACTACTAATTTTCTGAGTGCATTCTTCTTCTGCCTTTTTTTGCTAGCACTGACAGCGTAGATTGAACCACTCCGAGGCCTTCTGGAAGCATGCAAGAGGGCTCTTTTGTCTGCAGCTCCTGACCCCTGGCCTGGCAGACAGGGAGACAGAGCTGCCAGCTCTTGGCTATTCAGAAGCCCTTTGTCCAGCGTCTTTGCTCTTTCCTCTGGCTTCCTGCCTTGGGGCTGTCACATGCTCCCTGGCATGGCTCGCAGAAGGTGTGCCAAGGAGAGGAACTATAGTGGGGCTCCGATTAGCCCGTTACAGAGTCCAGGGAATGGGGATCCAGGGATGATTGAGGCATTCTCTTCTTTTGTTATCTTTGCAGATTCGATTTCTACTGCTTTTGCAACACCGCGTGTTTTTCTTTGATTGAAGTATGATTAAGAGTGAATATAGGGCAGAGGGGCTAACTGTTCACTTAGGTGAGTGTTGGCAGCTGCACCCATCTATACAGTGAGCCCCAAATAAGAGAGCAAGCATTTCTGTTTCTATGGAAAACTTCTTTTTCCCCCCCTTCAAAATTCATTTCTCTCAAGGTAGGCTCAGCAAGCATGCCTGATTTCTCTTTTTATATATGCACGTGGTTTTATTTTTTCATGAAAATAAATATTCTCATAAAATATATTCTGATCATAGTTTTGCTTTCCATTTCCTCCCAGGCCCTTCTCACCTTTCCACCCATCCAACTTCAACCTCTCAGTCTGTCTGTCTGTCTCACTCCCACCCCCCTCTCCCTCTCTCTTTAGAAAAACAACAGGCAAATTTTAAAAAGAAAAGGCACAAAACAACACATTCACAAAACTCATAAAAACACAAAACTGGAGAGCATAATAGACAAGTAACGGGTCAGTAAGGTAAACTATGCCCAAGCAAAGCAATATAAGAAAAAATGTCAAAATTACCATTGAATTTGTTCTGTGTTAGCCATCTACTGCTGGGCTTGGGATCTGTCCTTCAGTGTGTGGAGTCCAGTGAGGCTCCATTGGAGAAAATCAATTTTGCCTTTGCAAGTGGTTGTCAATTGTTAGGCATGGTAGCTTAAGGACGTATTTTTTGCACTTCAGACCTTATGTAAATGATATCATATGTACTTATTCTGCTGTCTCTGTCATCTTTAATTTGTTATGATTTTAACATTTGCATATATTGGTGTATACCAGGAGTCTGTTTATACTGATAGCTAAAAAGTTTTCCATACTGTAAATATACCTCAATTTAAAAAATCTATTTTTTTAATTGTAGCTTGCTGATGACGTCCAAATTGGAGATATTATGAACAAACCAGATTTTATTTTTTAAATAATATTTTATTTATTCTTTGAAACTGTTAAACATATATATGGCATATTTTGATTTTATCTATCCCTCTCCCCCACCTTTGAATGCTTCTCAGGATCCCCTAAAATTTCTACTCCTAACTCTATGTCCTTATCGTTTTTCTTTTTTAATATCCCACTGAGTCCAGTTATTGCTGGCTGTATACACATAGGTGTGGGACCATCCACTGGAGCAGGGGCAGCCTACCAGTGGCCACACCATAATGATGAACAGTTTTCTCTCCCCTAGTGGCTGTCAACTATGAGAAGGTCCTCATCTAGAGGTGGGGCCTTAGGAGTCCATCCCCTTTGCATGCTAATTTGACTGGTTTGATTGGGTGCAGGCTAGTACAGAAAACCTCAGCTGTTGAGCATTGGCCAGCGCAGCAGACAAGCCCTATCCAGAAGATGGCGCTCCACAGCGCTCATCCCCATTCCCTCATATTCCTACCTCCTTTCCAACCTCTCTTCCACATTGTTCCCGGAGCCTTCTGGGGATTATAGGGTTGAGATGGATGTCTTATTTAGTGCTAAGCACTCCGTCGTTTATTCTTAGCGTCGTGACCACTTATGAATCTCTGCACTAACTGCTTCCCACTACAAAAGAAGCGTCTCTGACCAAGGCTGAAAGTCAGACAGATCTGTCAGAATAAACATTAACCATTTAGAAGGCAGTTTGCTGTAGCCACTTAGCAAAATAACAATGATAGCTTCCCCACTCATCATATTCATATGAAATTTTTTTTTGTATTCAACGTACTTTCCCTTGGCGAAATAACTTATTGAAATGAAGACCTCAATTCATAGGAACATTTAGTGTTGTTGGTCATTTTACATTAGCCATCTAGTTCTAGCTAGTAGTATAGACCTGCTATATGGTTCCAGCTTTATTTACACTCTCCTCATGACCAGTGGTTTTTAGTCCCTCTTGGGAGCCACTAGTCATCCAAGTATGTTTTGCCTTTCAGATCATTAATAGCAGGATAATCTAGTCAATTTGACCAATGTTTTAAAGTGCTTGTTCTCATTTTAAAGGGATAATATGGGCATTTAGCATTCTATGGAAGTTACAATGACTACATTGTAGGGTGTCAATCGTTTTGTAATAGATACTATTGCATAGAAAGGACCCAGTAATTGCCTTTAAAGTGTCAGCTAGGAAAAAATTAGAAGGGAAAGGTGGTCAAGAGATATTAATATGGTAAAAAGTGAAAGTATGAATGTTTTTCAGCCAGAAGAAATACTGTAATGGCATTCTTGTAGAAAATCTGCCAACAACATCATGAAGGGTCTTTCAAGGCCTAGGGTGGAAGGTCTCCGCTCCATTCCAGAAGCTCTGTTGCAAGCTGATGGGATCCTTAACCATGGAGAGTGAGAAAGGAAGAGACAGAGGGCAAAACACTTTAAGATCTACTAAAAATTTTCAATGGGATTCAATGACCCTGGTCATTGGTGTTGGAAATGAATCGATATTACTAAGACTTCAAGGCAGTTGCTTTCAAAATGTAGCTGTAATACTTTTAAAAATCAGTTATGGGAAGATAAAGGTTTAGAGGAAAGCAAATAACCCCTTTCATTTTTTTGCATGATAATTTAAATTTTGGTTTCCTTTAAGTGATCAAGAGTTGTATATTCTATCCAGCAGGGAGTTTAAAACTGGACAATGGATTTTGAGAGAGAAAGAGAAAAAGAGAGAGGGAGAGAGAGAATGAGAGAGAATGAGAAAAAGA
Source organism: Mastomys coucha (assembly GCF_008632895.1). Lineage (NCBI taxonomy): Eukaryota > Metazoa > Chordata > Mammalia > Rodentia > Muridae > Mastomys > Mastomys coucha. The sequence continues at coordinate 111,152,729 of NW_022196906.1, read as the reverse complement.
GAGGGGGAGAGAGAATGAGAGAGAGAAAGAGAGAGAGAGAGAGAGAGAGAGAGAGAGAGAGAGAGAGAGAGAATAAGAGGCTTGAGTGTGAATGTTCCAACAGATGGAGAACAGGCTGTAGAGGAGAAAGACCACCATTTGCCATGTCAATGGTCACTGACAGAGTGCAGCCATTAGTGAACAAAACTGGACTGGGAGGAGTGGGCAATCGGGTCACAAGCTTCTCTGTACATACAATGTCATGTCAATGTAGAAACAATAGCCATGGATTATAAGCTCAAGTCTTGGAAGAGTTACCCAGGAAAGCAACTGAGTTCATGAGGGTGGGGGTATTCAGGGAGCAGGAAGTGAGGTTGCCTTGGGACCCAAGGGAAGTTTCATGGTAGAATCCGTTCACTGTACTGGGCTTTTCTGTGGATGTTGGAAACCTAATCCCAGGCCCTCCTATTTTGTATGATAAGGCCTTTGCTGACTGAGCCAGCTCCCAGCCCCTTGGTAAGTCCTTCTTATGGCTAAGTCTACCCTTCTTATTGACGTTTGACCTCTGTGTACCACACAAGTGGTTATCATGATGATGGGTAGAGGGCATGGAGGAGCATGGACAACTGGATATAACTGGGCACCTCAACAAGGCTGATTCTGTGGATTAATTTTTTTTTTGTTTTGTTTTGTTTGTTTGTTTGTTTTTTCTTTTTAAAGAACTGAATTGCTTTCCAGGTCTAGCTATCACAAGATGCTAAGATCTGTCCTCAAAAATGTCGGGAGTCTAGGTACCTGATATTAGAACGTAACCCAACAGGAACATGGGATCTTGGATGCAAGTTTCTTTCCCACTGGGTTTACAGAACATAATAGCAATACGATTAGCACATTTTCCCAGTGATTGAGTTGGCAAGCTCTATGGGTTTATAAATAGGATTTATTGTGAAAGTCACTGCGCTACTGGGATAAGTGGTTCTCACAATCTGATGATAGAAAGTGTTCTCTGAAAAGAAACTCTTATATGCCTGCTAATCTGTGGCCATCCAAAGACAGAGGAGATAACAGAGAGTTTTGTTTGCAGTATATTCTACCCTATATGTCATTGTGATCAGCCAGTTCCACTTGGCATCTGGGAAATTAATATTTTACCACTCCTCCATTTTCAGTGACATGGGTAGAACTGGTTGGAGGTCAATGGCTATTTCAAACCCTGCACCAGGTTGCTAGCTTGAGGTGGTACAATGGTGACCTGCTAGAGTATGCCAAGACTTCTGTCAATGTCTCCCCAGGAGAGCAATAGACCCATAGAACATGAAGGCCATTTAGAGTTGGGCACCGATGTGTGTCTCAGTCTGATCCTCATAATAAAATTCTTATTTACCACAGGAGAATAAGACTAGCGTCCAGGGTAACCTCTGTACAGAAGGTCATTTGCATAATTAAAGGTAGGATGCTTATTACCCCCACCAAAGCGTCACTCATTTCTAAAAGACGTATTTGCATGTTGTAGCTAGGGGGAAAATGGTTTTGACGAGGTCAGTGTCGTCGATGCCATGTGCTTGTCGATCTAGGCAAAACTGTAACACAGGGAAGACACTTAAGTCTCAATCAGAAGAGAACTGAATGTTTCTTCCACAGCCAGTGGCTGGTTCCATGGTGAGCTGAGTTGCCTACCCTGTCCGTACAGGAGAATGCACGATGCTGTGTGGCTGTCTTGGTTCAGACAAAGTTGTCTTAACATCACATCTTTTTTTTTTTTCTCCACAGTCTAACTCCACAGTGAGAGCCTATCAAAGCAGCAAGTCACGAGTGACCATGAGCCCTGGCTTCAGCTCCCAGTGGAGCAACAGCCAACCTGCCTGGAACACATACTCCTTCCCAAGAGCAAGCTTACACTACCAGTCTCATGCCAGCTACACCTACTGCACTGGCCACCCCGTGGTAAGTACCCCATCTCTCAGTATTTGGACACTCAGCATGGTTGTATTTTAAGTTGGTCTTTCTGTGAAATGGATCGTTTTCCTAAACATGCTGCTCTTGAGTAAAGCAGGAGAGACGTGGGAATGTCTCAAGCATTTAGATGACAAATGTTTGGCTGGCCGTTGATGTTCTATTCTAAGTTGTTTGCAATTGGTGCAGATTAGCATGGTTTTCAGAATTGTGTGTCGGTGAGGTTGAGTGTATGACTATTTCTGTTTTCATCTTGGCTGCTGATTATAAATCTACTTGGCCACTGTTGTGCTAGGGAGGGAAAGGAATGTAAGACCGAGAGAGAAGTTAGAAGATTCTGCACACCCTCGCTTGGCTCCACGGACTTTTGGATTATTTGTACAGATGTAAGCTGCCAGAGGTATTTTCTAGAGGCTACTACATAGAACTTGGGTTGTTGGCATAAGTGACTTACAGGGCAGGTGAAACAAACTCGTGGAATCTGAGAACCTTCTAGAATAAGATGCCTCTTTTTGCCACTGTGCTTTCATGTGTCCTGATCCAACCACTGTACACTAAGGTTCTTGTATTACTGAACATCGCACTGTGGAGACTGTTGGCCAGGGAGATCATTACTCTGTTGATTGTTACAGAGTTGGGCACAGGTCTTTGCAGGGCTCAAAGCATCTCTTCTGGCTGCTCAGCCCTGGTAGATGCGGGGCCTGCAGCCATTCAACCATTGTTTCTAGACTTCCATACTTGACCACATGGTTAAAACTTAACAATTCTGAAGTTATAAATTATGTAGGATTTCTAAGCTAAAGCAATGTGTTGTAAAGACACTGGAAGGAAATTTACTCAAAATGAGAGTTGCTATGACTTTGTTCCAAGGCAAGGTGGAGATAACTGATTTGAATCTGAAGGAACTTTGAACACAGTAGTTAGACTTCTGGTATCCAGTAGGACACGTGAGAGATAGTATATGCACAAGTAGACGCAGAGTCAACTCAGCTAATATAGTTCTTATGGTGCTTATACCAAGGCCTAGGTCTAATTCCCCAGCATTGTGCACAGCAGGCATGGTTATGCACAGCTGCGATTGTAGTACTTGGGATGCGGTGGCTGGAGATCGGGGAGTTCAAGGTCATCCTCAACTACATCTAAGTAAATATTGAATGGATGGATGGTTTAATAAACATGAATATGTTCATGGGGATAGTTTTAGGTACTTTAAATAACTTAGATGATCGCTAATAACTATTCTTACCCTCTCCTTCAACATTAGCCATCAGTATTATTCATTTATAATTATTTATTGTTATCATGTTCTCCCTTCCTAAGGAATGGGGAGACCAGTGTTACAACTAAAAATAGTCTTTACAGCCTATAAATAAACATAAAGAACAATAAAGAAGCAAATGAAGAAGAAAAATATTTAGCAGTGTTAAATGCCATGACTCTAGTTTGGTGTGTTGGAGACTGAGAGAGTGCTATGCACACTCGTCTACTCCAGTCACATCCAAAATATCGGGGATAAAATCCTGATTAAGGATAAGAGGCAATAAGAATCCAAAAGGATTCTGTGCCTCCTGGATTTCAGACTAGTCGCTGGTATCCCCTAACTCAGTCGTGTTCCAGATTAGTCTTTCCAATCGTCAACATGCCCCCATAATTAGGCATAAAGGTACCCCAAGAAATGATTGTTAATGGTTAAGATTGGGCATTGTCTCCTGGCCGACACAATGTTTCCAACTATCCTAGTTTAATACCAAGCTGTCCATAGCTTGCAATTGCTCTCAAAGTAAGGGTTTCCCTCACTCTAGAACATTAGCTAAAAGTGTTAGGTCGGGACCCCCCACTGCCTGCCCCCCCCCAGAACCAGAGAATTAGCAGGAAATGCTAGATTGTAATCTCCTGGTCATTGCCTCCAGCTAGAACCAGAGAATTAGCATAGGAATACCTAATTACCTCAACAGGGAGGGCTCCACTCCTCTTCCTCCTGCTTCACACCTAGCTACCAGACCCTGCTGACCTTGGTGTGGGGGTCACCTGCCTAGTGACTTCAGTCTTGCAACCCCTGCTGTAACCCCCACCTGCCTACGTGACTCTTGACATCAGTCCTGCTTGCTGTATGCTATGTAAGCCTGCTTGTCACTTTGTATTAGGACAAGAACTGGGAGAAGAAGGACTTGGACTCGCATGCAGGACTAGCACTAGAGCTTAGATGGGCTAGGACTCAGATTCATGCAATCTGCAGTCCCCCGGGCCCAGAGCGCTTGGGCCCGGGGGATGCAGCACCAGTTCAGAGGAGATAGCTGCTGCTTTAGACCCAGTATGTTTCAGATAGCCTCAGAGGTACCTCAACTGTTGAGCTGCCAGATTTTTCATTTCTCTTTTACAATGACTGTAAGTCTGATGCCATTTCTAAGAAATACATTTAGATCCTATACTTCATGTGTCATCTCTGCCATCATTTCTTCGCCTACACCTTGTTGACCTGACTAGGACCCCTGTTTCTCCCGCGGGTTGAGGGAGGCCCAGATCGGCCGGCCCGCGGCAAGAGAGAATGCTGCTCTGAGATGAGGTGGTCAGTTGTCCATTCTCAGACTCCAAGTGAATGACAGGGACAGGAGTCTGTGCTGATCTCAGGAGAAACAGAAACCCACACAGAAAAAATTCACATGAAGGAGTCTATTGAGAAGAGACTAGAAAGTAGAGTCAGAGAGAAAGCTGCAAGCCATGGGGTCCTCATTAGGGTCATCATTGCTGCACTGAAACACCATGACCAAAAGCAAGTTGGGGAGAAAAGGGTTTATCTGGCTTACACTTCCACATTGTAATCCACCACTGAAATTAGTCAGGGCAGGAACTCAAACAGGGCAGGAAGCTGGAGGCAGGAGCTGATGCAGAGGCAGGAGCTGATGCAGAGGCAGGAGCTGATGCAGAGGCCATGGAGGGTGCTGGCAGGAAGCTGGAGGCAGGAGCTGATGCAGAGGCCATGGAGGGTGCTGGCAGGAAGCTGGAGGCAGGAGCTGATGCAGAGGCAGGAGCTGATGCAGAGGCAGGAGCTGATGCAGAGGCAGGAGCTGATGCAGAGGCAGGAGCTGATGCAGAGCCATGGAGGATGCTGCTCACTGACTTGCCCTAGTGTCTTGTTTACCCTGCTTTCTCATAGAACTCAGGGCCGCCAGCCCAGGAGTGGCATAATCCCCAAAGGGGCCGGTCCTCTCCCACCCATCATGAAGAAAACGCCCTACAGCCAGATCTTATGGAGACAATTTCCCAATGCTCCCCCTTTTCAAACGACTCTAGCTTGTGTCAAGTTGACACAAAGCTAATCAGCACACAGAGTAAGCAGCACTTGGTCATCTAGAGGGAGAAGTCTATATTACACCTAATGGTGATGAAGAACCACTAAAGTGTTGTTTGTGTGGTTATACATGTAGTGCAGTTGTACATAGGTGTGCATACGTATGGAGGCCAGGATACGCTAAGTTGTCACTCCTCGGGGGCCATCCACCTTGATTGCAGGCAGAATTTCTCACTGGCCTCGATCTTGCGAAGTTAGCTAGGCTGGCTGGCCAGTGAAGCCTAGAGATGGTCCTGCCTCCACCTCCTCTGTGCTGGGATTAGAATGAGCCCTGTAAAACTCAGGATTTTCCTTGTGTTCTGGGACGGCAGTCAGGTCCCAGGGTTTGCGTGGAAAGCGCTTTACCCAGTGAGCCATCTCCCAGCCTCATTAAAGTGAAGAAACAGTTGCTGAGAGTCGCCTGAGAGAGCAATGGGAAAGAAAGCAGAGTCGATTAGGGGGTGCACACAGCACATGCATGCACACAGCACATGCATGCACACAGCATATGCATGCACACAGCACATGCATCACACAGCACATGCATATACACAGCACATGCATGTACACAGCACATGCATCACACAGCACATGCATGCACACAGCACATGCATCACACAGCACATGCATGCACACAGCACATGCATCACACAGCACATGCATGCACACAGCACATGCATGCACACAGCACTGGGAGACTTGAGTAGCTGTTTATTCTAGCCTTGGATCCACCTGATGCTCAAAACATAAGCACTTTCTCATAATAATCATATAATCTGCATATAACCATGTAACGTAATAAGCATTACTCTAGTTACCAGTTCCACATTTCCTGCCTATTTAGTTTTTTTTCTCTCAGCCATTACTTTGCAAACCAAAATAAGACAGATCATAATATAATAAAGTATTTCTATTCGTATTATTGACTCAAAGGTCATCTAGAATAGCTGATATTTGTTGCATATTTTGTATTTTCCAAGCTTGTTACTATGTCATATATAGTTTTTTTTCCAAAATAGTCCAAGGAGGTAGTTATGATCATTATCATCATTTTAAAGGTAGTGTAATTAAATTCAGAAAAATTAAATATTTTACTACAAATGGACTACCTTAGTTTCCACAGTTTTCATATTTATCTTATTTCCCACACTGCCTTCTATCACAGTATCTCATGCCTTCACCTACCCCTGAGAATAATGACGTATTTGTATTCCAGATCTAGCTCTTTCTAATCATTTCATTTCAATGTGCATGAGACTCCCTAGAAGAACATTTGTATTGCAGAATTCTTAATTTTACATCCGTTGGTAGGGCTGAAAAGTAAACATTAGCCTGTCTTCTAAACTAGCAGGCAAAGCAGAGGTTGTGCGGCCACTTTCTGACCTCTTACGCAGGCCGCCATTGCTACCTTCTGTTAGATCACACGGAGACAAATAGAAATATCAGATCAGAATATTCTTAGAAGAGAAGCTGAGTGTTATGTTTCTGAGTTCAAGGTCACTCTCAGATTGGGCTTTAATATTCCCTTGACGTTTCTCTTTTAATCCAACCGTTAAACTTTCTTTCCAGCTGCCTTCCCAGGCCTGAGCAGATCACATTAAACTCCTGCCTCTCCTACCCTCACCTACCTCTGCTGTTGTCTTGTGAGCACAACCATTTCATCTGAATGTAAGCCAGTGTTCACTGTGAACAGCTGGTCACTATGGGGAGATCTGGAGAGCTGGGATAGGATGACCCCATGGGAAGACATTGATTACTTCATAATTTTCACTTGAATCCATTTTGCACACTGAAATACTAGAGAAATATTTGGGGCTGCAGAGACATGAAAGTAGATCCCATGGTTTCCGTGCAGCCTGGGAACCACGGAGGTTCTGTGGTCTTAGACCACAGTTGGAATCTCGTCTGCATAGATTCCCAGTTTTTCTTAAGTCATATAATTTAGTGACCTTTAATGGGATGACAGTTGCTCTGCCTACTTTGTGAAACTCTTGTCTTTGCATAGAGCTCTCCAGGCTGATTAAACATTTCCAGTTCTCTAATTTCCTGGGGTTTCAGGAGCATCAGCCCGCGTGTGTTCGGCTTATATGACTCAACAGACTTCCTTTAGCCTCTGTTTCTAGCTGGGGGGTGGGTGTGTGGGGAATCCTGGTATCCCGGGAGTATCTGGGTAGCAACACGAAGCCGATAGCTTTACTTCCATCTCCTAATTTCACTAGTCACAGCCTGAGCAAGTATTTTCTCGGTGCCTCTATGCATCTCACTGTGCTAACTTCCTATGACCAAAGAAACCAACCTCCACAAATGCAGGGGCTCAAAACACCACGCATGCGTTCTCCTACATTTCCAAATGTCAGAGTCTAGAAAAAGGTCACACTGAGCCAAAATCAAGGAGTTCGTTGGGAAGTTGGGAAGAACTCTCTGAAGAGCCTTTGAGATGCTCTAGGAAAAAGGTTCCTTGCTTTTCTAGTTACGGTGAAACATCTCCAGGGCATTCTGTCTCACGGGCCATCTCTGATCATTGAGATTGGCAATAGAGCATCCTCAAACCTCCGTCTTCTCATCTTCTTCACCTTGGCCTCTCTGTCTGGTGTCTGACCTCTCCCACTTCCTGCAAAAAGATGCTTGTGGTGACTTTTGAGGGATCACCCGAATAATCCAGAGGAGTATCCCCAACCGTAGGTTCCTAAGGAATTCAGATGGCAAAATTCCTTTTGTCTTAGAAAGGGACAACTTGTCACAGGGTTTATGGATTAGACCAGGTTCATCCTGGATTACTCAGGTGGCAGAGTCACTGTATCCAGTCACTGAAGGGCTAATTGGCAAGACATTTGTCAATTCCGTTGGTTATCCTGAAAGTTAAAGGTATTTCACTGAAGACAATAGTGAAAGAAAATTGCTGGTTGGTTTTAAATGTGCTCAACACAATCTAGAAGAGAGCATGAGTCAGGGATCACCAGATAGGAGTGGCCTGTGGGAGGATTGTCATGGTTGCTAATTGACTCACCTTGGATGTGGGTGGGCAGCATCAGTTCCTGAGCTGGGCTCTGGACCATGTGAGTGCAGAAAGCCAGCAGTGGGGTGCTCAGCTGAAGCAAGCAAGGGAACCTGGGTACATTTGGTTTTTCTCTGTTGACTGGGTGACCTATCATGTGACCAGCTTTGGGTTGGTTCCTGCCTCAATGTCTCCTCAGTGATGCATTGTAACTGGAAGCATAAGACAAAGAGAGCCTCCCTTCCCTGGGGAGTTTTGTGTCAGGGTGTTGTAAATCACAACTACAGGAAGGAACCCGGGACATAAGAGTTCTTCAGTGATGTGTGGACTTGGCCACCCTATAGTGCAGTGTATCAGATATCTACAGTACGATTTACAACAGTAGCCAAACTACAGTGTGAAAGTAGCAACAACATCATTTTATATATGAGGGGAGTCACCTCAACATGAGGAATTGTGTTTAAAAGCTTACAGCATTTGGGGGGAGAACCACTGATACAGTGTTCCCAAATTTTGGAAACTCACAAATAGGAGTTAGATTTTTTTTTTCCTGAAACCCAGTTATTCTATTCAAAATTGAGGCAGATGGATGGTAGCTATTTACATAAGAATACTTCTAACATAATTTCTAAAATATTCCTTAAATGCTGATTTCCCCATTTAGTTATTAATAGTGTCCCCTTTTCTCTCTGAAATATTCAGGTTTAGAGGATACATCACATAGTCCCCCCACTATAGCCCTTTAAAAAAAACAAGCAAGCAAATAAAATCAAAACTCATATCCCTTGAACATAAATCTTCTTGGGTTCCATCTCCTCAAGGTATAAAAATTGCTCCAGGAGAGCAACAACAGAGGGAAGGGCCCAGTAATCATTAATTAGACTCTGGGAACCATGGGACTTTCCTCTTCGTGTGTGTGTGTGTGTGTGTGTGTGTGTGTATGTGTGTGTGTGTGTGTGTGTGTGTATCTCTGTGAGAGGGGACAAGAGCTATTGTCTCTACATAGAACGGAATGATTTAAACTTAAAAACCTAAAATTGAGAGAGGGCATGCAAGTTTTTTTCAAGATCTTTCTAGGATACCCAATGATCATTTTCCCTAAATGTCTGCCTTAGCATCATGGCTACCTCCTGCCCTGCCCAGCTTCTCCAGAGACCAAGAGATTAAACACATTCAACATCTCCTTCCTAGGATTCCATGTGAAAGGCTAGCGTTTTCCTCCAACAAACGCTTCTCCACAGCGAACATACAGAGCTAACATGGCTGCCATCATTTGAAGGTGGGGTAAGATCCTTCACTAGCTACAAGTTCAATGTCTCGTTTCTGGTATTGGAATGTCCAGCTTACAACGGTTTAAAAAAACATAATTACATATTAACTGTCGACTAAAAAAAGCTCGATACCGGGGCATGGTGCCTGCTGGCTGTAATAAGCCTGGTGTCTGCTCTACAAGCTCTCCACACTGTGTGATGTTGCCCAACCAGGAAGTGGTATCTAAATGTCCTCCTTACACCTTTCAGAGCCTTGGGACTTAAGTCTAGTGGACAGAGTCTAGTGAAAAGTTCATTCAGTTGCCGACTGCCAGTGGTTCTCCTGAAAAGCATGCTTTCTGAACTCCCTCTCAGGACCGTGCTCTGAACTCCCCCTCAGGACCGTGCTCTGAACTCCCCCTCAGGACCGTGCTCTGAACTCCCCCTCAGGACCGTGCTCTTTTGGACCCATCCACAGCTTTGGAGAAAACCCAAGGCGCCCGGAGAGACCACCAGCGGGTTCTCTGGGCAGCAGTCAGTTCTGTTTAGCTTTTGAGCTCTCATTTGCAAGTACAAACGCTGTCAGTGGATTCCATTCTTCAGCTCTGATCCACCCCCAAGTGTTTGCATCAAATGATCAAAAGCATAGCAGTATACTTTGATGTCTTACATTTTGTCTTTAAGTATCTACTATAGCTTTTTTGCTTTGTGCATGTTGTGTGTGTGTGTGCGTGTGTGTGTGTGTGTGTATCTGTGTGTGTGTGTGTGTGCGCACGCATGTGTCTACGGGTGTGCGTGTGTCTGTGTCTGTGTGTGTATATGTGTGTGTGTGTCTCTGTCTGCACATGTACACACACATGGGTTGGGGAGAGCTTATAGTTCTAATAGGGAATTTTAAATCTATAATGACTTAAATTTGACTGATAACAAAATTTTAAAAAAACCCTCTAAACTCTTACTCTACCTCATTCTTAAACATTTTTGACAACACAATTTACATATTTATGAGTCATTTTACATGTTTTTACGATTACTGCTGTTAATAGTTTCACCTTTTTGTATTTTCATTTTTCTATTTGTTTTGTTTTGTAATTCTGTAGTGTGTGTGTGTGTGCGCGCGTGCGCACGCATGCATGTGTATGTTCAGTTCTCACAGAAGCCACAGAGGACATTGAATCTCAGGTTCCTGGGGGTACAGGGGACCTGAACTCTGAAAGAACACTAAGTTATAGTAACCACTGAGCTCTTTCCAGCCTCAATAGTTGTGTTCTCTAAGCCTCATACTAAAGAAAAGGAGTTCAGACACTGTCCTTTCACTGTTATTATGGATTTGGCAGCGTACTGACTTTTATTAGTAAGTTCTATATCTTAAAAATTTCTAATTACCATGTTTTATTTTTAATTTAGAGAACTCCATTCATTCAAGGCAGTTCTGGTATTAATGTCTTCCCTCAGCTATAGCTTCTCCCTTGATTACAGCTTCTCTCTCAGTTACAACTTCCCTCAGTCACAACTTCTTCCTCCGCTACAGCTTCTCTCTCAGCTACAGCTTCTCTCTCAGCTATAGCTTCTCTCTCAGTTACAGCTTCTCTCTCAGTTACAGCTTCTCTCTCAGCTACAGCTTCTCTCTCAGTTACAGCTTCTCTCTCAGTTACAACTTCTTCCTCTGTTACAACTTCTTCCTCAGTTACAGTTTCTTTCTCTGTTGCAGCTACTCCCTGAGTTACAACTTTTCTGGAAAGTACCTACCACTTCGACAGACAGCATCCTTAGTTTGCGGGGGGGGGCGGGGGGGGTATTTCCTTTAGTAATTTGCATATATGATTCAGCTCTCCCTTGGCCTGTATAGTCTCTGCTAAGGAGTATGCTCTTAGCCTTCTTAGGACGCCCCTGTAAGCTGTCCCCTTCTTTACTTTGAGTGTTAATGCAGACTTTTTGTCCTTGACTATTGCTTACAGCTTGTCTGGGTGTGGCATTGCTTAGATTCACTCTTATGGGGAAACTTTGATCTCCTTATATGTGAACATTTATATCCTGTAAGGTTTTAATGTTTTCTTCTATTATATTGTTAAATAAAAGTCCTGTTATCTCCTTCTTAATCTGCTAGAACTTAAACCTTTGTTTTTTTTGATGTTTCCGGCTTAATTCCAGGTGCTTCTTCAGTTTCTATTCAGTTTATCTCTTTCCTCGGTGTATTGGTCACTGCCACTAACTGTTTAAGCTGCATTACTCCAACAGCACATCTATACCCTAGACAAGCAAGCTTATAAAGAAAACATTTTATTCACCACGCAAATCTAGATGTTTCAGATCAAGTGGTACTTTAGGTACCTGATAAGAAAACTAGCCAGCAATTGTATTGAGAACTAAAACAAGATGCTTACAACATAGGTCAGGAAACAAAGAGAGACAGCGAGGCTGGGGTTTCCTGGCCATCTTCCATGCTCCTCATGATGTAGGAACCTCTTACCAGGCCTCTAGAAAGCTCTACTGTGGTGGGAGCACACATGTGGAGACCATGTCTTCGGCACACCTATCTTGGTGAGACTCATCCAAATGACAGCAACTCTCCTCATTCACTCAGTCCATGCCTACCGCACAATACAAAACACACGGTCTCCCACCAGGTGTCCCAAAATCCTAACTGTCCCAGTATCACTCAGAAGTCAGAAACTCGCAGTCTCCTCCAGGACTCATGCGATTCAGAATCCTGGGTCCCTTAAAAGTCAAAAAAGGAAGTTGTATACTTCCAGATTCAGTGACAGGATGGACTCAGGTGAAGTAGTCCTGTGTTGTAAGGTAAGAACCGGCAAACAGTGGTAATAGACTGGCCTGAGGCAGTCTGATGCCAGCAGAGTAAAATGCTAAGGCCTCCAGCTCCACACCTGGCATCCAAGACACAGCTCGGTGGAGGGTGGACTTCCAAGGGCTCGGGCAGTCCGTCTACATGGCTTTGCTATTTTGGAGCCTATGCAGCTCTTCTCTTGGCCATGTTTTGCCTGATGCCTATAGCTTTCTTTGATCATGATTGAACATTCTTGGTGCCTCTACTTTTCCTGAGTCCTAAATGCAGCTTTACTATCAAAGTTTCATTATGGATCACACAGTACATACTGCTTGCAGGAATTCTGACCACATAGAATATTGCCAGGCTACCCAGGCTTTCCTGTGAAATTTTGGGGGAAACTGTCCTGACATCTGTCGTGACACCGGTCGTGACACCGTATCTAATTAATTCTACGTACCTACCAAGCTATCATTGCTCTGACTATTTCAGGTTTTGCATTACTGTAAGTTGAATCCACATCCGGGTTTCCTTGGACCACAGACATAACGGCTTTAGAGAGCTTTCCTGGCAGATCTTAGGAATATGAATGCTAAGGCACTTCTGGGATTCTTTTGAAATAGTTTTTCCCTGGAAAAATTTTTGAAAACACTCTGATTTTCAGGGTGTTGCACATTTCTGAAATGTCCTCAACACATCTCTCTTTTTTTTAAATGTATTCCTTTGTTAATTTGTTTATTCAGTGTGTGTGTGTGTGTGTGTGTGTGTGTGTGTGTGTGTGTGTGTATCTCTGTGTGTGTGTGTGTCCACAAGGGCCAGAAGATGGTGTTCAATCTCCTGGAACTAGAGTTACAAATGGCTCAGCCATATGCATGCTTTGAGTTGAACCTACATCCTCTAGAAGAATAACAAATGTTCTTAATCATTGAGCCCTCTCTCTAGCTCCCTCAAAACTTCTTATTGTCCCATTTAGTTCATGTGGACTCTTTTTCTCAGTGCCAATCACTATAACAGATTATGTCCCTGAATGATGTGAAGCTCTCAAGTATTCCAGCTCTACTCCCCCTTTCCCTGGTTATCACTATAAATCTGGCTAAACATAGCCACTAACACCCATGCATTCCTTCCTTGAATTATTCTTCACCAAAAAACACTAACCAATCAGCTATAAGCTCACCACTCCGTAAAGGATTAGGGCAAGGACAAAATGCATTAAAATTCTTGACATTAGTGTGAAAGTATAAGCTATTCTGCAGTTCCCAGGGACAGGACAGGAGGCCCATTTGCATCTGAAGCCTCATTACTATCACTTGGTTGCCCACTTTCCATCGTCAGCAACCCTCCAGCCTTACCTCCCGAAGGTGCTGGGATCACAGGCATACAACACCATGCCCAGGGCAGAGAAAAGTGTTAGGAATTATACACTAAAATTTAATTCCTGCTTATATCACAATATTTAAAGATAAGCTTGTATCAGCTGCAATATTTGGCCATATGGCTTGCTTGTCGATTCTTATTTGTACACGGCTCAAGGAGAAGGCATTGGGTGTTCCTATCTTAAGATCTTCCCCTTCTTTTGCATAATCCTTCAGGGGCTAAGACTTGCCTTACAAAAAGAATGTTTGCTTCCAGCCTGTGCTTTCAAGGTTAAGTGTACTTCAGAGCCTCCCTAGAGTGCATGAGTCCCAGCCATGACCCCTCAGCTCTCTTCCACCTTTAATAAGGCATGTCTCCATGCAGAATGCATACATTGGGTGCATCCATAATATTCATATTTCATGAAACTGTTGGAAAAGAGTACGTGGAGACAGATGAATACACCTCATGGGTCTGAAGTGCTTCTCCAGGGATAAATGTGAGTGAGCCTTTGAGCCATTGGGAGATGGGGAGCTGGAATAATGCTCCCAATAATACATGAGACTACAGAACTGACTTGGATGGATAGCGGATATGAGGTGGGTACTCAGACACGAGCAAAGTCAGAGAATGTCTCAACATCAAGTTCCTCCCTTCTAAAAGCGGGAAAGCACAGCTCTCTCCATGAGATCCTTCTGTAAAGTTCAATAATGTGACAAAAGCTGCTCAGTACAGGGTTATCCTCTGTGAGCCACCGAGTAGGTAGATATCATGCTCATTTTAAAACTTGGGTCATCAGAGAAGTTCCCACTTGGGGCATCTTCTCTCTCCTGAGATTGCTGTCCCATAGTTTGGAAACCTGGCATTTCATCTGCCTTGGGTACCACCCAGCCATGTCACCTGCCTGTGACACCCTGTTACTCTTCAGTGCCTGGCTTGGATGGATATAACTCAGAATCTATTTAAGGTGTTAGGAAGCACATGGAACTTTCTAACAGGCTTGGCCGCCTTTCCTGCCTCAGAGGCCTGTGCCTCATGGAACTCTAGGAAATTTCCTCTTCTTCTATCCCAACTCTGACAGTCCGATCTGCGTTTGGCTGGCTGGTTGATTAATTGACTAGTTGAGCAACTGGTAACTTGGTAACTAGCTAGTTAGTTAGATAGTTGGTTTGCCCTGAGGCCTAGGTTGTCCTCAAACTGGCTACATAGGCAGGGATGACTAACTCCTAATCCTCTTGCCTCTGCTCCTCCAGGATTACAGGCATAGGATACTCACGGGGATCGCAAACACCATCATTTTAAAATTAATCTTAGCATTGGGCTAAATAGATAGCTCACGGAGTCAAGGTGCTCATCATGGAGCCTGATGATTTCAAAGAGGCGACTCTTTCAAGTTGCCCTATAACCTCCACATTCACACTGCAACATGTCTGTATCCACACACACACACACACACACACACACACACGCACACACACACCACACATACACACACATACACACACACATACACACACATACACACACACATACTCACACACATACACAACACATACACACACACATACACACACACACAACTTAAAGTGTATTAATCTAAGAAAACAGCCCATTAAATAGGTCAGTTTGAATTATTAACCATATAGAAATTCACTATTTCCTGGTATTTTAGATGACTGCTTAGAATCTTGTTAAGATTCATGATGACAATGGAGGTAAGATTAAATTCTCTTTGTAACAAGGAATCCAATACATGAGAAGAATTAAAGATGAAGGGAAAGGGCAGGAGCACTGTTACAGAAGGCACGGGATGGAGAAGGACCCTGGCTCATCATCCCTACTGTGCTAGAGGCTGGAGCTGTCAACAGTGCCCTTTATCAGTATTCTGTGACCTCTGCGGGTGACACGGCAGACACAGTCATATTAAAACAAGCATGTGAAGCGAGCAATGACCTCATGTGCTTGCATGCTGGTCATTCCCCTTTGAGAAGCACCATGGTTTTTTAAGCTTATCATGTTGCTGATCAGCTCCCATTACCCTTTTGGGGGAAAGGCAAATGTTATTGATCACTCTTATGAAAGTCCTTTCAATGTGGTCTCATGCGACCAAGCTTTGCAGTAGACACAGGCAATGACTGTGAGTGACGTCATCTCATCAGTGCAGCTCTTTGAGGTCCTTTGCAGTAGACACAGGCAATGACTGTGAGTGACGTCATCTCATCAGTGCAGCTCTTTGAGGCCCTTTGGACTCTCTCATATGTGCAGATCTATTAAGGCTCCCACTCCCCCTTCAATTATAAAACTCATGCAAGTTCTTTTGGAACATTGAAACTTTTCAAATATAGACTAAAATTAAGTTGGAAAGTTCAACTTTCTTTTTTCCTTGGCCAGGAAGGACAATTGTTTGTCTTTTCTGATATGTTTGATTATAAATATATATTCTTTAACAATAATAAAAATAATTTATAATTATTCTAAAATTAGACGTACTTAAATCTTAATTCAGTGTTCCTTCTTATTTATTCTTGGAGACACTGGTGAGAAACCACAAATAGTACTGAGCATGCTCAGTATTTGGTTGACTGAGACAATCACTCAGGACAGGAAGCACATACAGAACAGACAAGGAGTCACTTAATACCCACAGCAGGATAGAGCAAAGAGGAAGTGTAGCAGACCTCTCATTCAGTGAGCCTGGGGAGATGGTTCAATCAATGAAGTATGTACTTTGCAAGCCTAAAGACCTGTGTTCAATCCCCAGAACTCATGTATAGATACATGTTTATAGACCTAGTAATGGGTATGGGGATAGTCCCTGGGGCTCCCTGGGATGACTGACTTTTTGTTATTAATATAGTTACTTTATATAAATAGGTTGTTATTACTACTTACAATTATTTTTAGTTAAACTTTTTTTCTTTATGTCTGATATTTTTATACAATCATGTATTCCCATTTCTCCCTCAGTCCTACCATATCCTCCTGAGCACACCCCTTCTTCCAACCGCATGCCTACTTTTATAACTCACTAAGTCCAGATAGGGCTGCCCATGTGTACAAGGATATGAGGTCATCCACTGGTGCACAGAAACCTACCAGTGTTTACATCCTCAATGAAGAATAATTGCCGCTGCCTGAGCAAGTATCCACTGCCAATAGCTCCGCTATAGGAGGGAGAGGATCATTTGCATTGCCTATGCCAGGATTTGAATCGTCTCGACCTTGGTGGAAAGAAACTAAGAGTCTAAGGATGGCGTGCTGTAACATGCTGCCTTCGAGATATGACGGGGCTGCTGCAGCGTGACTGAAATGGAAATTTCTGCTTTCTTTGGAGGCTCAGTTGTGTCATATATGATGTTTTTCTGGAAACCGTCTCAAGAGAGGATTTTATGCTGAAGCACACAGGTGGGTGGGAGGATGTTTTGTTGAGAACAGACAGGTGGTGTTTTTCTGGAAGCTGCCTGGGAAAAGCATGCGATGTTTTGCTGGAGCAGATGCTTGAGAGGACACGTGATGTTTGGAAAGGGTGTGAATACAAGCCAAGAGACGGTGGATGATGCTGGATGGTATTGGTTAGCCTTGCCACTCTGTGCTGGTCATCGCCAGGCTTCACTGATTCGCCTCGCCAGCTGATTTTTGGTGGCCATCATCTGTTGTGACTTTATAGAACTTCTGGTGGGGTTCTGGCAGCTTTTTGGCACTTCCAAGGACTTAGGCCTTGTGGTTTCTTCTGGATCGAACTGACCTTGCTGATTCGTAAATGGGTCAAGCTACCTGTGCTGATTTGTGTGAACTAAACTGCTGATATTCTCACAATGGAGATTAGATTCACTCCAAAGAACTATTTACTTATAAACAAGTAAACATCCGTCTTTGCCCTATTAACCTTTCCTTTCCTCTATCTCTGGTGGGTGGTGGGCTAGAAGGGAGGTTAAAGCATTTAAGTTCACTTACTAAAGATAGGTTTTAAAAAATAAAAACTGACACAGGATCACACAGCAGCTATGGTTACCTACACAAGACCCACACAAGGTAATTAGATAAAGACATTTGGACAGATGTGAGCAAGGCAAACATCTTTTCCTATGTGTATGGGTTTTGAGACAGAGGCTCATGGTGTTGTCTGGGTCAGCTAAGGAGCCCAAACTAGCTTTGAACTTGTAGTCCTCCTATCTTAGCTTCTGGAATGCTGGGTTTACAGATGTGTGCTTCTGTGCCAAGACTTGTAGTATACTTTGATAAATAATGTTTGTAAAAGTTATGAAAAGTTAATCATATTTTAAAATCATCACTTATTTTAAAATCATCACTATTGTGTGTTTGAACATGGTGTGTGTGTGTGTGTGTGTGTGTGTGTGTGTGTGTGTGTGTGTGTATGTGTAGAGAGAGAGCAGACAACAGTTTTGGTTTTGGTCCTTTCCTTCAATGATGGGTTCTAAGGATTGTCAGTCTTCTGCTCCAAGCACTTGTAGCTTCTGAGCCCCTTAGCCAACCCACTATTCTTATTTTGTGTGAGAACCGATAAAGCTTTGTGTTATTTGAAAAGTTGTTTTTATTACAAATCCTATGTGTTTGTTTCTTTTTTCCCTTGTTCTCCTTATGAATAATCAGAGTAAAGAACCCAACCCATCCACCTTTCATTGACAATCTACCTCTAGCCATTCTTCATTGATATTGGTACTGGGATGTGAGGGCTTACTTAGTGGTATGAGACGTTTGGGGAGGCATATTGATGTGTCTCTTCTCCTGTCCCCAGTGGTCTAGTGAGTTTCTGGGGAGCAACAATGCCAATGCCATATCCACTCAAGTCCTTTGATCTCAGATTATATACAGTCCAAATAGGCCAAGGAATCTGCTGTCACAAGAATGCTTTTCCTAAAAGCTCCTTATCGAGATGCCAGAGCAAGAGCTCAGTAGATGGAGTGCCCTCCTGTCATGCACCTGCCCTTGGATTTGATCTCTAGCACCCATGGTCCCTGTGTGGTGTCTCACACTGTAATCACAACCCTTAGAAGATGGAAGCAGGAGAATCAGAAATTGAAGCTCTTTTTCAGCTACATAGCAAGTTGAAAGCCAAATGGGCTACATAAGACCATGCCTCAAAAATGCCTTGTTCCCTTGCTATAAACGCACTATATGATCTCTTTTATTTTGACATAAACTATAATAGGCTTTTATGTTGAAATAGTTAATTATTGCCTTTATTCAGCCTCATTGAGACTGTATCCAATCATCTTTTGCTCTTACAATTATATTTATGTGTACATATGTATATGTGTATATGATGCCTATATATGAATATAGGAGTATGTATGTGTATGTTTACACCCCTCCATATTTGTGAAGCTTCCTTAAGATTTTTTTTGAAAATGTAGAACTGCTCTGACTGATGATATCTTCAGAATTAATCCTGTTTGTATTGTATTGTGTGTATACTATGTATAGTTGTATATACTCCCCATTTACTTTCCCACCTTATATATTGAGTCTGTGTCTCACTTGTGCCCAGAGCTCATTAGCTACCCACATTATTCTAGTGGACCCCTGTGTCTTTCCACATCTGCAATTTTGAGCTTGCTAGCCATCCACCAGGTCTATTAACTTTTAATGGATGCTAAGGATTCAAACTCTGGCCCTCACACTTGAAAAGCAACTATTTACTCTCTGAGCCATCTTGTCAACCCTTCATTGAAATTTTCTACTGTGATGCTGACTTGGCGCTGGTGTAACCTGGAAGGCAGACTTGGCCCAACGTCATCTGGAAGGCAGACTTGGCCTGATGTCATCTGGAAGGCTGAACTGGCCTGATGTCATCTGGAGGGCTGAACTGGCCTGATGTCATTTGGAGGGCTGAACTGGCCTGATGTCA
>NW_022196906.1:111130924-111132866 GCF_008632895.1 Mastomys coucha | reverse complement strand
CTGAACTGGCCCTGGTGTCATCTGGAGGGCTGAACTGGCCCTGATGTCATCTGGAGGGCTGAACTGGCACTGGTGTCATCTGGAGGGCTGAACTGGCCCTGGTGTCATCTGGAGGGCTGAACTGGCACTGGTGTCATCTGGAGGGCTGAACTGGCACTGGTGTCATCTGGAGGGCTGAACTGGCACTGGTGTCCACAGAATGTGCTCACCACTCTGGCCTATCTCAGACTCCACCACTCAATCCTACATTTATTATTTTGGGTAAATATTCTATTCTATTATTTTCTTAAGGCTTTATTTATTTTTGTGTGTATGAGTGTTTGGCCTACAGTATATCCATTATGTGCATAATGCCTGTTGGGGCCAGAAGAAGGCGTTGGATCTCCTGGACATAGCCTTAAAAATGGTTTGAGCTGCCATGTCAGTGCCAGAAACCAAAACCAGATAGATTCTCTGCAAAAGCAAGGACTCTTCATGGCTGAACCTTCTCTCCAGGCTAACTAGTGCATTGTTTTAATTTGTATTTCTTCCAATGCTGTAGAGATCAATCTTTCTTTTACAAAGCTACCCACCATTGGGCACTTTCTTTTACTCAACTACAGACATAAATACCCCTGCCTTGCTAGAAAACGAATATAGGTCCCCCTCTAAAGATGACATAAAAATAACACGGTTGTAGGAAGAAATATTTAAACCCATCTTATTGAGGGCCATCCCTATCTTTCATTGACCTTTATTTTTATAATGATGTGTGTGCCCCTGTGCGAAGGCAGGGTGCTATTAGAAAGCAGAGTGGCAGAGAGATGTTTGCCACATTCTAAAACTGCATTTTTATTATAAAAGCACTAGAATAAAGTCCATGTCATTTGAAAAGTGACAATCTAGAGGCTATTTACACTTTGCCTTTAAAAAGAATCACAAATGTAACCATGTTAATAAACAAATGAGTTTTTTTAAATTAAAGATAAAAAGGGTTGTGACCTGACATCGTTTAGCTTGTGTGTTTTAAAATATGATTTTAAAAAATGCTTTCATCAATGTTTTCTTGTCTGACCTATTATATATTTATGAAAAAATTTAAGTCAATAGATGTCAGATTAAATAAAATGTAATGGAGTTCTTAGAAATTTATTACTGTCAATATTTCAAATGTCTTTCATAGATTCAAGTTTCTAATCTCTTGTCAATGCAGTAAGTTTCACTAATGACAGAAGGTTACAATGTAAATAGAACTCTAAAACCTGCAGAATTCAGACCAGGAGGGAAATTTAGAGAGAGCACATGAATATCTGAAGTTTCCTGGTAAGGTAATTGTAAAATATTTCATAAAAAAAATCAAACCTTGATGCTTGCCTGTTTTCCATCTCTTTGGTGTGGCGTATTAACAGATTCAGTGCTCCTCTGTTTCACCTGGGTGCCTGCAGGAGGAATTCTCAGAGGAGTACAGTTCTCAGATCTCTTGGTTCTAATGGCCCCAAGTAATGAGCCTTCTTGAAGGAATCTGCTACAAGACCAAGAATGTCTTTTCAAAGCCACCTAAGGAAAATGTCCTTTTAGTTGGCCAGCAATGTGCTCCATTGATATATAGCATGTATTATAGCATATATCTTATTAATATATAGTATATTATAACCTGCTGCTGCTTTTTAAAAGGAGACAATGAGGCTCTGAAATTCCTGCAACAGTGTTTGTAATTGTGCCTAAGGATGAGGCAGCAACATTTTCAGGGTCTGCTAGATTACTTATCAAGATAGTTCAGAGTCTAATAAGGATGCCTTTGGAATTTATTCATTAAAGTACATAGCACAGGGGTTGTGGATATCAACTGTAAAGGGATTGTATTACATGCATGAGAACCTGAATTCAATACTCAGAACCCACAGACCCACACACCCACACACCCCTAAAGAGAGAGAGAGAGAGAGAGAGAGAGAGAGAGAGA
>NW_022196906.1:111125007-111130914 GCF_008632895.1 Mastomys coucha | reverse complement strand
GAGAGAGAGGAAGAGAATAGAGCACGCTTATAATTGTAGGTGGACAGACAGATGCAAGAGGACCCTAGGGCTCACTAACTGCTGGCCAGAGCAGAACACTTAGTGAATTCTGGACCAGTCTAATAAAAAAAAAAAAACATAACATGGCCAGTTCATTAAAGACCTCCAAGGTTGTCTGCTGGCCTTTACATGAACATACATGAAAATCTAGGCAGAGATTGAGAAAGACAGAGACAGAGATGAAGGCAGAGGCAGAGAGAAAAAGGGAGGAGAGACAGAGAGAGATGGGGGGGAGGGAGAGAAAGAGAGAAAGCAAACAAAGTTTTGTAAAGCAATCCCTTTCAGGTATAGAGACCTGTGTTGTTTAAAGAATAACTTTTGATGGCCCGCTGAGACTTTGCAGGATCAAAGCAGCCCCGGCTTGAAGGTGGGGCAGGGATGTTTAGTGGTTGCACTCTGGGCCCTGACAAAGGCCTTGACTTCATGCTATGGCAGCATTTGGAGATTTACCTTGTAGTAACATTGCCTTGGAGTGGTGCTCAACACCGCTCTCCATGGCCATTAACATTTATGGCACAATTCATTTAGGATTTTATGAGTCCTTCATATTCCCTTTATGAACCCAAACAAGAAATGTCAGTGCTGGGAATGGAAAATGCTATGCATAAAAATCCCTTTGATTTCTTTTTTTTTATATATATATTAATATTCACTAAACTTCTAACACCCAGGAGAGTAGGGTCTTGACTCGAAAGCACTCTGAACACCTTGGAGGCCACTGAGCCTCCAATGGACTTTCTCATCCCAGCCTGCTACTGCCTTCTTTGACGTGCTTTGGGAGAATAATTTAGGCGCAAATACTTGATATGCTATGACACATAATGACACCAGTGGGGTTGGTTTACTATTTAACCCATCAAAATCCCATATTAATTTTGGACCTGTAACACACCAGGGAGTTTTCTAAGTTTTGGAATGAATGTCCTCCAGCAAGGCTATTATTGCTGGAACAAACCACTGAGAGGCCAGAGGCTATCTAAAAATGGAAGAGGAAGATAAGGAGGACGGGGGGGGGGCAGGGGGAGGAGAAGAAGAAGAAAAAGAAGGAGGAGGAGGAGAGGGGGAGAGGGAAGGGGAGGAGGAGGAGGAAAGAAAGAGAGAAAGAAAGGAATGAAGAAAGAAAGAAAGAGAGAAAGAAAGAAAGAAAGAAAGAAAGAAAGAAAGAAAGGAAGGAAGGAAGGAAGGAAGGAAGGAAGGAAGGAAGGAAGGAAGGAAGAAAGAAAGAAAAGAAAGAGAAGGGAAAGAAAACCTTATTTCTTATTCATGTGAAATCCACTCTGTTTGGAAGGTTTTCTGACTAATGAATAAGTCCTGGTTTCATTATGTATCTACCCTAAGGACCCCTTCCTCTCCCCGGCAAACAGGAGAAGGGGAATAGAGGATACCCATGAAAAGTTCTCTGTGGATCTAGCCTTGGCATAGTGCGCATTGCAGCTACCGGCCTTGCATTTCTGGAACGCAGCGTGTGGTAACATTGACTGCAAAGGATGCTGGGAAATGTAGTAAAAGTGATACAAGTTTCACAAGCACAAAGCAGACTCCTGTCCATGGTGTTCCTATATCAGACAAGACAGATGGGGTTCCTACTTGTACGAATGTACTGTTTTGGTATAGCCAGATAGATGTTCATACGGATGCGTGGGTAAGAGTGGCGGTGATGGAAATCCTGAACAGAAATAACGGAAGCTAACGGACCCTGAATGAGTGACGGATGAGAAGGAGCTCCAGTAAAGATCATGGGAGGAAGGATTGCAGGGAGAAGAAACTGGGAAGGATTGCTTGGGAGGGTCAGCCATGGAAAGACCCAGAGAAGAGCTATCTAGATACAACAGATAGCAGGCAACACACAGGCTCAGCGTGCTCCCGGAGCTGGAAGGAGGCACTGCGGGCTTGAGCTCACAGACCGTGTTCAGAAGGGGGACGGATGAAGAAACCCGGGTATTAAGTAAGGACTGCCGGAGAACCTCCCCGGGGCCTCCAGTTCTGCATACAAGGATGTGCGCTTAGAACTTTGGATATGCCATCTCACTTGGTCTTTTTCATAAGTCGCAAGATGCATGTTACCGTTCTTCCCTTTACAGTCAAGGAAATAGAGGTTGAGAAAGCTGTTAAGTTCTTCAAGGTCTTATAGCTAATGAGGCAGCTGCCTGCCCTCCTCTGGGTTGAGGTGCTGCATCAAGCCAAGGCGTTTAAAACAGTGCCTTTACATTTTAAAAGTCTGTAGTGAACACGCTTTACTCTTCCTTTAAGAGATTTGTCACGCATTTCACGTCAATTCTGAACTGTTGCTCTACTGAGAAGGTTGTGAAATGTAATCTAATCCATTTCGGATGGATGCTGTCTTAGTTGTTTTCCTGTGCTGTGAGGAAGTTACCCAAGAGCAGCAACTTAAGGACTGGCTTACTTGGGCTCACAGCACCAGGGTAGAGGTTGTCAGAGTAGGGGTAGGGTGGGAGGGGGGGTGCACATGGCATCTGCAGTGAGGGTGCGGAGAGGTGGATGCTCAGGATTCAGGCGGCTTTCTCTTCTCTAGCCAGTCTAGGAAGTGGTGCTCCTGACTTCTTGGGTGGCTATTCCCACTTCAATTACTCTAATCAAGATCACCCCTCACAAACATGGCCAGAACCTAACCCAATCTAGACCTCACTCTAGGATGTGCCTGGAAGCTTGTCTATTTGGCAATGCTAGACACTGTCAAATTGACAAGCTTGTTAACTATCACATATGGAAACTCTCCTTCCGACGTGTTGAACAGCCTCAGTCTAGATTTAACTAAGGGATATTCACTACAATTGTGTAGAGTAATCCTTGTTAAATACTATCTATCTTTCTGCTTGTTCTCAGCGCCAAACTAGCCAATTGTACTGGCTAGTTTTGTGTGTCAACTTGACACAGGCTGGAGTTATCACAGAAGGGAGCTTCAGTTGGGGAAGTTCCTCCATGAGATCCAGCTGTGGGGCATTTTCTCAATTAGTGATCAAGGGGGTGGGGCCCCTTGTGGGTGGTGCCATCTCTGGGCTGGAGGTCTTGGG
Organism: Mastomys coucha; assembly: GCF_008632895.1. Classification (NCBI taxonomy): domain Eukaryota; kingdom Metazoa; phylum Chordata; class Mammalia; order Rodentia; family Muridae; genus Mastomys; species Mastomys coucha. The sequence continues at coordinate 111,127,822 of NW_022196906.1, read as the reverse complement.
TTCTATAAGAGAGCAGGCTGAGCAAGCCAGGAGAAGCAAACCAGTAAAGAACATCCCTCCATGGCCTCTGCATCAGTTCCTGCTTCCTGACCTGCTTGAGTTCCAGTCCTGACTTCCTTTGGTGATGAACAGCCATGTGGAAGTAAGCTGAATAAACCCTTTCCTCCTCAACTTGCTTCATGGTCATGATGTTTGTGCAGGAATAGAAACCTTGACTAAGACAGGCCCTAAATCATTACCATGTTTATTTTGTTGGCATCTAACTTTTCTAAAGTTAACCAATTTGTAGCTTACTTGGAAAGACAGGTGAAGGCACACAGTCACAACCCACAAGTGTTCACTTCGATGTACCAACCATGAGAAACCCTCAGCCAATGAGGGATAGTCTAGATGTTACTTTTGAACTCTAAAGAGAAAAGTCATTGTGTATGCATTTTGGTGCCAGTCATCCATTGCTACATTTTCCATATGGATAGGGGCTTCCTGGAAAACCAGGCCCATTACAAAATGTTGTTCTGTGAGATGAGATGTCTGTACTGCAAGCTTCTGAGGATAAACCTTGAAATTACTCAGTGGCATGTCTATCTCTCACAGGACATCCTTCACTCGGTAAAAATGTATGAAAGACCCAGAACGTTTGAAAATAATATGCTTTTCCTTTAAAGATAAAGGGAATATTCTGGAAGGATTGTTTCCACAAAAACTTAGGCACACATCAAACTCTGTTCTAGTGTTTGGAACTGACCAAACATGGGAAAGGAAAGACTTTATTTGGCCTACAGGCTTCATTCAATCCATCATAGGGAAAAGGCAAGGCAGGAATTCAAGAGAGAAACTAAAGAAGAGGCCACGGGGGAAATGATGCCTACTTGGCTTGTGCCCCATGGTTTGCTGCTTGCTCATACCACCCAGAGGACCTGCCAGCGGATGGCACAGCTCACAGTGTATTGGGCCCTCCCCCATCAATCATCAATCAATTAAAAGCTTCACAGACTTGTCCACAGGCCAATCTGTTGGAAAAAGCAAGTCCTCAACTGAGGCTCCCTCCTCCAAGACTACACTAGTTTGTGCCAATTTGACGAAGACAAACCAACAAACACTCCAAGCATTGGTTTTGTTGTCGTTGTTTGTTTGTTTTTAAGAAAATTAAAAGGTTTTAGATGAAGTAACCTTTACCCATGATGCATCTCCTCCATTTCCCCATTTCTGTCACCTTATAAGGGTGACCTGGTGCAACGTCCAAATAATGTGGGGGTTCAAGGACCTAAATTTATGTCTCAGTTTCGCCAACGGATTTGTTTGATGACTCTGGGAGAAAAATCATGCCTAAATCTTGGCCTAGTTTTTATCTCTCTGAAAATTATAACATAGATGAAATATTTAATAAATACTTAATGCTTTATTAATGGAAACCTGCTAACATGATTGAAAATGAACTGTTGTAATTGAATCTAGAGCTCATCAATTTTCTCTTAAAGGGAAGCTCCATCTCGCTCTCATGGCCTGTCTGTTCTAAGTCCTTCTATCATGCCTGCATTAGCCTAAATCAAGCTGTTTCTTATTTTGCTTCTTTTAAAGTTCCTCATATAACTCTTCTCAGACCAAGCACTTTTTAAGTGAACTATGGACAAATTCATGGATTTTTAAAAATCTATACCCTTCTGTAAGGTACAGCAGTTTCCACCCCTTCATTTTTCATCTCTGTCTCTCTACTCCTGCATGTCCCTGCGATCCTTCTCTCATGACAAAGCATCCTCCCTGTTGCCATGTGATTGCTATCCTTCCTAACTCAGAGCCAACTGTGCCCACTTCCAGGAGTGAGAGGGGTTGTTTGACACCCTCTTAATTTTGAATTATTTGTGGTATCTCTTTCTCTGGCAAATTCTTCTTGGCTCTGTTTTCTTCCATATTGAAGCATTGCTTCAGGTCCAAGGATGCTCATTATACTGTTACATGGATTTATTTTCTAGAGTAAATGTGATTTAAATGACAAACTACTTGTAATACATTTTCAAAAGTCACTATGTCTTAATGTCATTAGTTCATCCATTCTCCATTTGAAAACTATTGTGTATCACTTGATGTTCCAGGAGAGAGGACTACAGAGGTCAACAAAGTGTAACCATCGCAGGACTTGACTTGAGTAGTGTACCTATAGGTCATTAGAATGTGCAATCCTGATATGCAGAAGGCAGGATGATGTGATGGAATCTTGGAAAGTCGAGTTTGCCACCCATGGAGACAGCCGTCATAATAGACACAACAGCAAAGTCTAGCGCTCCCCACACACTTGAACATCTAACAGGAAGGAGTTGGAGTAGATGAGATGAGTTCTTGTCTGTGTTCAAATTTCATTCTTCTAGGACTTCTATGGCATTCTGAATTTCTGCTACCTGCAAATTGATGTGTGAGTTCTACAGAGAACACGTGGAACTCTGACCTTAAGTAGCACATCTGCCATTATGACACCGTGAAAAGGTTTCATTGCTTACCCTGTATGGTTGACAGCCATACTCTGAAGTGTTTTGTTGACTGGACTGTAAGATCACATCTAAATTCATCATAAGATCTGTGGTCAGCTACTGATGTCTTGTATGATGAGGAAGAGGAAGTAGGGGTATGGAGACAACATGTGTACTCTCCTAGTCTAGCCTTGAGAATGAACTAATAAGTTATCCCAACCCTTATTAAAATAAAAAGACTGAATTAATAAAAGAAAATACACATCTTGAAAACCAGAGTGTCATTTTATGGGTGTTTCCCCTCCATAAACATAAAATCCAGATCTCGATGTTGTTTTTTTTTTTTTTTTTTT
>NW_022196906.1:111121363-111124993 GCF_008632895.1 Mastomys coucha | reverse complement strand
CAACTAACTTACTTTCCATATCCAGTAAAAGTCCACCCACTTGGGCTGGAGAGGTGGCTCAGTGGTTAAGAGCACTGATTGCTTTTCTATAAGTCCTGAGTTCAGTTCCCAGCAACCATGTGGTAGCTCGGCTCACAACCATCTGTAATGGGATCCGATGGAACGCGGAGCCTTGTTCCAACAGCTAGTACAGGCTGGGTATATGGGATGTTTATTTGAGTATACACAGAGTATGGAGGAAAATAGTGACAGTTTGTTTAAGTTGTTTGTCTGTCAAGGACTGCTCAGAAGGTTGACATTTTCGGGCCATAAACAAGATGTAAAAGGATGTTGGATATCCACCCAGGGCTGACAATTCAGAGAGAAGGAAGGTTTAGAAGTGATGTTATTTCAGAAGTGAAACTTTATGACTCTTAACCAGACTCCATAAAGAGTTGGCTTTTCACTTATACAATAGAAATGAATGTTAACATATTCATAAAGACTACTGGAGAAATATAAAGTCAGTCCAATGGATTGAAGTCTTCAATGCCAAGAACGATCATACCTACCGACTTATCTCAGCATGTAACAGTTCTTTCTGAACATAATGTTGGCTGTAGTTATAGAATTCATTTATGCCGATTTTTACGGCATAGCCCATTGTAATTCTTGTAATAGATTTAGCCCCTGTTTAATAAAAACTCTGAAAATTGATAATTTCCTATTGTACCTCCACCTTCCCTCCTTCCTTTCAGTCTCCTTACATAGGGCAGGCTACTCTTATTGTTGGGTGTAACTTGGTGAAAAATGTCATCATTCCTTAAACTGTTTAGAGAAATATTTCAATTCTAGGAAGCTTTCTCACAGCTCGCGCTCAGGGCCTTCTAAAGCAGAGACTTCTCGCTGCCTTCACCAGGCAGTGGCTCCATTTCAGCCAACGCTGCAGATTGAAGGATTGATCATAAAGAACTCCTGTGAATGTGGAAACTTCAATTCAAGTGCTTCGAATTATAGAGCCAGTGCCTCAGTCTCCAAATTTCAGAAAATTTATTTTGAATGTTATGAATTGGGTCTCAGGAAGTCTTCCTCCTACATGTACAGCATTCTGCGGGGACACAGTTGTTGACTTTTCAAGCAGCTATCTGTGGGCCACCTACCTGAGAACACTGGGGCATTCCACACGCCTGGATGTGAACATCTCTGAAGAGGTTCGAGGTGGATCTGCTCCATTCTGAAGTGCAGGAGAGGAATGAGTGGATCTCAGGTATCCAGGCTTACCTCCAAGGCTCTGGGACAATGGCTGAATCAGTCAGCACTCTCCAGGCAAGCTTGAGGACCTGAGTCAGATCATCTGCTCCCAGATAGGAAGAACGGCCAGGTGCAATAATTAGTCTGTGACCCTAGTGCTGGGGAAAGATGGGGTAGTAGGAGGATAACGGTCTCTGGTACTCGCTGCCTAGCAAGCATGACCACGTCAGTGAGTTCTAGATTGAGTAAGAGACTCTCTCAAAAACTAGGTGGAGAGCAGTAGAGCATGACAGACACCCAGTGTAGACATCTGGGCACAGGCACACATGCGGGCACACACACACCACACACACACACACACACACACACACACACATTAACTCATTCGTGTACGCATACACATAATAAATAAAATAATAAAAACATTGCATACACATACATTATCAACCTGCAGATTGAAATGTCTAAAATGTTATTTTCTTAATTAATATATGCTAGGACATTGGGAATCTTTAAGCAATGTCAACTAAGCTGGCCTGAAGGACGAGTAGAGAGAAAGAACTAACAAAAACGCCATGCATCAGTTCACCTCTTTCAGAATTTAAATTCTGAATTATTACACAGGGTGTCCAGAGGGCCCCCTCATCACTCAACCAGAGTTTTATTCAAGGAACATAGTAGACGCTGTGTGGACTACACATCTCTAAGAATAAAATTTCTAGCAATTTTTATAGCCATAAAAAATGTTCTGAGACTGAGCATCCATGAACTTCCCATGATTAACCAGGAAGGGGATTTTCCGTTCCAGAGGAAACCACTTCCTTCCTGTGTGACTATTGATGTAAACGTGGGGTGAGTTTGTTTTATGATTTAACTTAGCTGGCTTCTCCCTGGTTGGAGGCTGGAAACTGGCTTTATTTCTCAGCTTTCGTGGAATTCTACTTTGATGGCTGGAGAGTAGGTGTTAGCATTTCTTGAAAAATCACACCTAAGGGGAACTGTTGGGAGGCCTTTAAAATGTTATTTTTATTTGTGCATATTTCTAAAATAAATATGTTTTGGTAGTAACTATGGTTAACACACATGACAATTTATGCTCTCCTGGTAAGAACAGCTCCCAAAGGGAGAATTCCCTTTTATAAGAAAGCCAAGAAAATTTAAGAACTACAAAAAATAAAAAAGAAAGAAAAGAAAAAAGAAAAAGAAAAAATGAAAATGCATAATAATAGCTAATACTCAAAGCAAAGCCCAGCATGTGCTGTGCTGTTTATTTCACATATTTGTTTAATGTCAGTGGGAGATTTGAGGTACGTTATTTTATCTACTTATCACATTCCCGGAGAGATAATAAAATTAATCAGAACAAGTAGGCTATAATCTGAGGATCTTCGGCAGTTTAGTGAGATTTAAATAATATCTCTATTTTCTCTAAGCCATTCATGTTTGCTAAATGTGTTTCTAGGTCAGTACCATCTTGTCCGCATAAGTACTCGGTATTTTCTAAGCCATTTCAAGTCATTAGTTCATCATTACGAAGATAATTCTCGGAAGTACACAGTGACATGTTGTCTAATGGGAGGAGAGGGGACCAGGAGCCTCAAGGACTTGGCTTACATCACCCTGGACTGGGAAGACAGGAGTCAAGGAACTGCTGGGTTTCATTTGTTTTGGTTCATTTGTTGAAAAAAGGCTTCTCTGCTTTCCAAAGCCTACCATTTGAATAGATCTCATTCTTATACAGGACATTGCCAAACTGGAACAATCCTTGGACATAATGTGTCTGGGGTGAGCCTTATGGTAGCATTATTAGTAACAGCTAAAAGTTTGTGTGTGCATGTGTGTGTGTGTGTGTGTGTGTGTGTGTGTGTCAGGGGTGGGGTAGCGACATGTTCACATTGAGGATGTACCTCTGTGTGCTGGTACACACATACATATGTGTGCATGTGTGTGGATGCTAGAGAATAACCCTATATCTAATTTCTAAGGCACCTTCCATTCGCATTGGCCTGGAACTTTCCAAGCTGGCTGGCCAGTGGGTCCCAGAGATCCCTCTGTCTTCTCCCCAGAGCTGAGATTACAAATCTGTCCTCATGCTCACCATTTTTAATGTAGGATCTGTAAGTTGAATTCTGACCCTTGGGGTTTCAGTGCAAGCACTTTACACAAACAAAATTCTCTAAACATGACTTCATTTAATTGAGCATGTTACAATATCTGCAGTCTGGAGATCAGAGGGTCAAAGTTGAAAGATCCAAGCTGACCCTGTATCCAGAAGCCATAACTTAAGCCCAAACATTTAGCTCTGCTCTGCTATTCTCTCTCTCTCCCTCTCCCTCTCCCTCCCTCTCTCTCCCTCTCTCTCTCTCTCCCTTCCTCCCTCCCTCTCTCTCTCTCTCTCCC
>NW_022196906.1:111087829-111121169 GCF_008632895.1 Mastomys coucha | reverse complement strand
CCTCCCCCTCTCTCTCTCTCTCTCTCTCTCTCTCTCTCCTCAATCCTCTTCTCTCCTGTTTTCCAACACACTGCATGATGATGAGAAGAATTCATCTAAGTAGGAAAGCCCATCATTAATCAGGGTATTATAAAAGCCCTGTCCTAATGCTTCAAATGACTGTTGAACAAATATAATTAAGCTCTAAGAGTAACTCATCAGATTTAGATCATTATATGTTATACATTATAATTTAATCCTTTGGGGTTTGAGTATTACTATAAGAACAGTGCTACTTAAAAAAAAATGTGGTGTTTCACAAATCAAATGATTAGTAGTTCTAATTTGGTAATAATATGTCTCCTAGAGTAAGCTAAGCAAACAAGAGTGTGCCTGCCTTTTGTGTGTGGCTCCTGGCCAATAGCATGTCTCTCTGTTGACCTGATGCTCGTGGAGGCTGCTGTGTACAAGCTGAGCTTGGTATGTCCACTGGTTCTCAGACTTTTGTTTCTAGTCCTGCACGCCCAGTCCCTATGACCCACCTGGCATGGCTTCAGCTCCGTGCATGTATGTGTATTTGTTTGTATGTATGTATGTATGTGTAGTGTGTGGGCATACCTGTGTGTATGGGTGCCCATGCAGATGTGAGTGTATGTATGTAGAGGTCCCAGGTTTTTGTATATGTCTTCTTGGGTGCCTTCCCACCTTATAAATTGAGGCAGACTCTCAGAATTGAACCCAGAGCTAACTGATCAGGTACTCCTGCTAGCCAGCCTGCTCTGGGCATCCCTCAGCTTCTGTTCCCCCGCTGCTTGTACTAAAGCTGCATTCCTATACCTGTCATATGTCTATATGAGTACTCAGGATTTAAATCAGTTCTTATGTGTGTATGGCAAGCCCTCACCCACTGAACCAGACCCCCCCCCCTTCCATGGGATTTTATATCTGCTCGCTATCACTGGCATGCCCACTGAACCAGACCCTCCCCACCCCCCCTTCCACGGGATTTTATATCTGCTCGCTATCACTGGCATGCTCTGCAGATCTTTAGAAACTTCAGATGCAGCTGGCATACTTGGATGGGGTCTATGGAGTCAATAAGAATTTTAAAGGCAAGTTTAGGAGTGCTGTAATTCAGTGGCGGCAGTGACTCAGGCCTCATAAATGAAAAGCTGTTCTGCAGATTAAAAGTAGATCAATGTATGCTAAGCGACAGGGTGTCTGCATTCTTCAGGAGCCTGCTCAGCCTCCCTTGTCTTCTGGGTCTGCCTAAATCTTCTAAGCAAATACTGTGTAGACATCTAAGTCTCTATCTCCACCGCCTTAAAGTTTGGGATTTGTGAGAACTCTCCTCATTACATTAAGGAGAAAAAGAGCTTTTAAAGAAATACCATCCATCAACAGGAAGCAATGAGATCGCCCCCCCATACACACACACAATCCACTAGGACTTTCTTTCTCTACTACAAGTTACACACATTGCCCTTCCCTGGTTCTGCTGAGTCTTTCTTATATTACTGGACCACAGTTGAACTCTACCTGATTTTAAGATCAAAAGCTCTGAATGGAAAATGATAATATTTCAAAATGAAACTAATGGTGGGGATTTGTGTATAATGAACATGACTATGATTTAATCAATGGTGCACAGTGGTTGTGTTTGGAGTTGGCAGGGCAAGACCATGCACAAAAGCAAGTTCAACGTCTGCTAAGTAACTCACTGGCTGGAAATTTCCTTTCCTGCCTCTGACCTTCTTGCTTATGAAGATTCCTATGACCCATGTGTGAACCTCTAGGTGAATCCACACATTACTATGCCTCACTGCGTGTGTATCACTGTGCCAAACATGTGAATAGAGGACATTTGCCAAGTTCTCACCCCTCTCCATACACCCAGTTCTGGAATAAGCGTGCTGTGTCAACATTCGAGAAGGGCTCCTCTCACCATGTGGGCATCTTTTACAGGCTTGCCATGAATCTCCCCTCCCTCCTGAATGATATGTTCCTATAATTTTTAAATCAATATTACAACAGTTTTTTTTTTTTTAACAAAATTTGTGGCTAAAAGACAGATTTCTGTAAAGTGCTTACCTCATAGGCAGAGAACCTGAGCTCAGATCCCAAGTGCCAGCATAGAAAAGTAGACACTGTGACACACATCCAGTGAGAGAGCCCAGTTCAAAAATAAATAAACACATAAATCAATAAGAAAATGCAGAGTAATCAAAGAAGTGATTAAGACCTTGCTGTTAACCTCTGGCCTCCACATACACACACACACACACACACACAAGTGCACACTCAGGAATACACATGTACTTTATAGTTTTGAGATTATAATATAATTACATGTCTCCCTCTTCCTCAGTCCAAACCCTCCTATATGCCCCTCCTTGTTCTTTTTCAAATCATAGCCTCATTTTTCATTAATTGTTATGGCACTCACACATACACACACACACACACACACACACACACACACACACATCTAAATATAACCTGCTCGGTCTGTCTAATGTTACTAGAATGTTACTTATATGTATGTTTTCAAGGCTGACAATTTGTTATCAGACAACCATTTGGTGTTCTCTCCCCAGGGAAGACCCCAGCATGCCTTAGTTCCTGCACCTCTTTGTCTAGAGTTGAGGCCTCTCAGACATTTCCCTGCCCTCTTTGCATGTCCACTGTTGTCCTTATTCAGCTCATGTGCAGACAGTTGTGTCGGTGAGCCTCTCTGGGTGCATCTTCTTGTATTTATAGGAGACAACAATCCCACAGCAAACACTTTGATCCTTTAGCTCCTACGATCTTTCTTCCTTCTCGTCAGGATTTGTATGTACTTTATACAGATCTCTTTAAAATAGAAAAAGAAAAGAAAGCTCAGTCTCCTCATCATGCACTCAAAAATGTTGGCTTGTGCTAGGCAAGGAATGTCGCCTTGGCATTCCACGCCCCTCAAAGGAGGCTGGGCAATAGCTGCTGCCCATCTGGTCTCCTCTCCTTGATTTACAGTTCTGTCTCCTCTTCCTACCATCATTTCCACCACCACCACCACTCACAGCATCAGCAGAATGCCTTTCCTGACTCGTCTGTGGAGTACCCTAACCACCTTTCCAAAATGTTGCCGGAAGAGCCTACTGAGGCCCAGCTGCACTCACCGGAAAGTGCCCCGCCCAGCCACCCAGCCTGTCTTCCCTCAAGCAGGAACTGTCGCTATGACCACTTAGAATGAGATTTTCAGGACACAGAAGTAGCTTTTGATGTGATATAGAAGAGGTTGGATGCCAGCCTGGCTTCAGGCCACAATGAGTACTGTTCAGAATGTTTACAGTGTTTATTGAGCACCCAGGCTGGGTCTGCCAGAATCATGCAAAGGTGGATCACTCATCATGTCTAGCAACACACTTGTGTGAGACATGACTAGAACCCCATTGTACTGAAAGCAAAGAGAGCTCAAAGCATTGAGCCAAGGCTTCACAGCTCTCAGGGTTGGCCTACACCATGTCACTCTTAGTTACTGATCTCATTGGTACGACAAAATGTGCCACAGGCCAGCCGATCTGGGCATCCCTCAACTCGCGGGAGAAACGGGGTCCTAGTCAAGTCGATGAGGCGTAGGCGAAGAAATGATGACAGAGACAGACACATGAAGTACAGGATCTGAATGTATTTCTTAAAAATGGCATCAGACTTTTACATTCATTGCAAAAGAGAAATGATAAATCTTGGAGCTCAGCAGTTAAGGTACATCTGAGGCCACCTGAAACACACTGGGTCTAAAGCAGCAGCTATCTCCTCTGGACTGGTGCTGCACCCCCCAGGCCCAAGCGCTCTGGGCCCAGAGGACTGCAGACTGCATGAATCTAAGTCCTAGTCCATCTAAGTTCTAGTTATAGTCAGAGAATGAGTCACTGTACAAAGTGAAAACCAGGCTTATGTGTTTAGAAAACAGGGCGAATGACAAGAGTCACGTAGGCAGGCGAGGGTCAATAGGATCAGAGAGCAAGACTGAAGTCACGTAGGCAAGTGACCGCCACATCAAGGTTGGTAGGATCAGGTATCCAGGTATGAAGCAGGCAGAAGAGTACTGGTGCCCTCCCTGCTGGGGCTATTTTGGTATTCCTATGCTAATTCTCTGGTTCTGCTGGAGGCAAGGACCAGGAGGTTCCAATCTAGCAGTTCTAGCTAATTCCCTTGTGTGAGGGAAGCCCTTCAATTACCCTCTAGTATGTAAATAGTTCTGTCTTCTGTGGGACTGCCCTAAGAAATGTGCTTGACCTCTGTTGCTAATTCTGAGGACAACCTGTCTGATAAGGCAGATTACTTGAGAGAAATTCCAAGCTAAGGACATCTTGGAAATTAAATTAGGATAGGTTGGAAATGTTGTGCTGGCCAGGAAACAATGCCCAATCTTAGCCATTTACGAATCATTTCTTTGGGTATCTTTATGCCTAAATAAGAGGGCATGTTGACGATTGGAAAGACTAATCTGGAACACTTCTGAGTTAGGAGATACCAGCGACTGTCTGAATATCCAGGAGGCATAGAACTTCTTTTGGAGCCATAATGCCTCTTATCCGTAATCAGGCTTTTACCCCCGATATTGTGGATTTAACTGGAGTAGACAAGTGGGTGTGGCAAAATGCATGACAGAGTGACTTATGCATGAAAGAGTTTGTTTTGGTTCACAGTTGAAGTATGATGAGAAGGCATAGTGGCAGGAGCAGTGGGTGGGTGACTGACTGGTCAGAGAGCATCGACAGTCAGAGAGGAGGAAGATGGTTACTGGTATTCAGCTTGCCTTCTCCCAGCCCATAGAGCAATGCCGTCCCACCCACGTTTATGGCGAGTCATGTTGCCTTCTTTGCAGACATGCCCAGATATCATCTCCAGGCAACCCTAGATCACATCCAGTAACAGTCAAGATGAACCATTGTGTACCACACAGGAACAAGAGAGGTGCAAGAGACTGGAAATAAAAGTGATTTATGAGAATTATGAACATATCCCACATCCTATAAAAGGAAAGAGCTATCCAGGAGTTGATACTTCATGTCTCACATTCATTGGCAAGAACTTAATCATACCGTTAGACTTCATTACAAAGACTGACTAGTCGGTCAAGATTTTATCTTGTGATCCTGGGCAGCTGAGTTTCCAGTACTGTATGAAAAACAGGTGATAAATCAAAGCTGCCAACCACTGTTTCTGCAATGTAGAACCCCTGCCCCCCACCCGCCATCACTGTCATCAACTCTCAGGAGCCACTCCTCCTCCAGCCAGCCTTTCATCAGCCCAGGGGTCACAAACACCTGAGTGACCTGGAGCAACTCCAGTGACTACTGGAGTTCAAGTAGCTCCAGTCTCCTGCTGCGAGCCACATCCTAGCCTACTTTTTAATCACCTGCCAGACTCTTCATAAGCACTTCCCAGGAAGCTGTATGCATAACTGGATCAAGAAGAGAAAATGCAGACACAACATCCTTCAGATCTAGCCCAAGATCCATCACTAACATTCAGTTTCCTTGGGGTGGATGCCAGCCTTCTGTGGGACAGGCTGGCCATGTTATGAGCAGTTTGGAATACACAGCCAGTTAATCCCCCACATACAAGTGTCTATCCACGTGTGACTACTGTTGACCTAGCAAGTGATTAATAAAACAGTAGTTATCTCCAATATCTGAGAAGCCTTTGATGTTTAGCTTTAAAGATGTGCACTGAGATTGTCTTCTGGAATGCTCTAGCAAGTCTGTGAGACATCGTGCTCATCACAGATGCCCAGCTGTATAGCCAAGAGGGTGTACTGCTTCACTGCCTTCGGGACCTGTGATAGTATCGTTCCTTAGTTCTGATTCTCACTTCATATCAGAATCCTTAAAGGAACTCTGGAAGGCTTTGCTAGCAGCATCTTAAAGATGGCGACCAAAGGCCTTGACTAGAGTAGTGCTTCTTTCTCTATTCCTGGTAATGCAGATTGCCACAGCACGTCTTTTATTCTGGTAGAATAATTTCTATTTACTTCAGACCAGTGGCTTCCAGGGATTTCCCAGAGCCAGGGCAACTGAGTCTCCACGATTCCTCCCATCCTGTGGCACTCAGCATGTGTCAGTAGAGGATCTCAGCCTCATGACACTCCTTTTGTTATCAGACTCCATCAGTATGAGTCTATCAGTGTGACGGACTGACAGGATGATATATGGAATGCACAGAAGCTTGGCATGTGAGGTCCAGACTATGGTTTAGAGAAGGAGGTACTAGCCCAAGAAGGACAGAAGAGACATTCCTCTGTTCACCATGGTTAAAAGTCAAGTTACCTAGTGTAATAAGAGCAGCAACACCACGGGGCTATTCACTCAGAAAGAGGGTACTGAAAAACCCAAGAGGACATTGAAGAGACATGGGGTCCCTTGACCCTTCCAGCATCAGAGAAATGGTCCAAAGAGCTGAGAAATGCCCAAGTAGCTGGGCAGACACTCAGGAAGGCATGTGAAGCAGGTAAAGGAACCATTCTAAAGAGGAGGTGCTGATAGACGTCCGAAAGCTTGATTGATGGTCCGAGTTAAATAACAATTAAGGATTAAGTGTAGAGATTCATGAGATGGCAGGTAAGAGCAGCTCGGGAGGGAGAAATTGAGGGGGAGCAGGGCAGGAGGCTGCAGAGGCTGGCCAGAATGGATTCAAGAGAGATTGAAAGACTGTCATTGAGGACGGCACCTAGAGGGAGGTCTTTCAATAGGTTTATTGTAGAGAAAATGAAAGAAGTCACTGCAAACTGTAGGGGAGTTAACACAGCATGCTGCAGGTTCATAGAAATGGTCTAAAAGGAAAGGGGAAATATACCTGATTTAAGAGTGAGAAGCCTGGTGTGGTACTGCACATGGGAGGAAGATGGTGAGTTCAAGGCCAACCTCCGTTGCATAACAAATTTTATGCAAACCTTGGCTACCCTACCAGTTGCAGGTCAACCTGGGTACCTAGTGGGTTCCAGGCTAGCTTTGGCTTTATGATGAAGCACTGTCTCCAGAGGGGTAGTTGGGATAGGCAGATGGCTCAGTGAGTCAAGTGCCTCCCACTTAAGCATGATGGTCTGAGTTGGAATTCTCAGAACAAACATAAAACTCTAAGGATGGGAGTCCATCTATAACCCTAGTGAGAAAGACAGAGACAAGCCCAACCTTGGAGCCTGCTGACCAGCAGGCTAGCCAGTGAGTGCCAGCTTCAGTGAGTGGTTCTGTCTCTAAAGATAAAAGATCAATTGGAGAAGACACTGATGGTCAACCTCTAGCTTCAACTTATGGACTTATATGTGCACACCACACAAACACACACATACATACACACACACACACACACACACAATGAACTCACACTCTCTCTCACAGACGTGCACATGCACTCACATACTCACATGCTCTCACACACACATGCACATACCCTCACGCTCACATGTGTACATGCACAATTAGCTCCAAAGAGAGGGGAGGGAAACTACATAGATAAAGACAGGTAATGGCAGAATCTTAAGTGGGTTCTGCTATTAGAATACACATTTGCTCAAAGCTTGCAACATCTGTGGTCAGCTGCACTCAGGGAATATAAAGGGGAAGGGGACAACTGTGAGACTTAACATAAACTGGCTCTGAGATGACACACGAGTGTGCACAAATACATATGTGTGTACACATTCACACGCACACTCAAGTGGGCGCATGCACACACACAAACACAGGCTTCTCTGCATTAGCACAGCTACATCATTAAGGAAGCATGAAACCTTGAAGGCCAAGTCAAGCAGCTCATAAATATTCATGAGGACCTCACGTTGGTGTACTTGCCAGGCTGTTCTCAAATATCACGGTAATATCACGGAACCATGAATTTTGCTGTTTGGCTGTAAATTATCTGAAGATCCAGAGAAGCCCCTGCAGTTTTATAATGAAAATGTACATATCAGGATTTACCAAAACATGGGCATGCTCATTTACAAAGCATGGATGCCCTTGATAGCTTGTGGGGGCGGCTGCCGAGGAAGAGAGAGAGTCGTTTGCTAGAGTTTACTGTCAAGCTTTTTTTAAAAAAAAGTTGGATTCGCTGATCCTATGTGCCCGACTGTCACCAGAAGCAAAAATTGGCTTTGGTCTCTATGAAGATCTCAGGCAGCAGAAGGTTTAGGTATGAGGGCCAGGCCGCTGCATCTACCCCTTTGCACTGGAGCACAGCCATGGAGAACGTGTGGATGAGGGAGTATGTTCCACTCAAACTTCATGACAGAAACAGGTGGCGACCCAGACTTGTCTTGATGACGCTGCTTTTCCACTTTATAGATCTGAAAAATGAAAACATATTCATCATGTATCCTACAGGCCTGCCTCTCCGGTAGTCATGGAGACAATGACTACAGCACAGTTTCTTTCTTTTCTTTTTTCCCCTTCCAATTTCTTTCTTCCTTTTTATCTTTTTCTTTCTCTTTTTTTCATGCTGTGTTTAAGAACTGAAAGAAACTTAAGCATGAAGCCTCTTTAATTCCCCCCTCCCTTCCCCTTTCTTTCTTGTCCTGTCCCTTCTTTTCTTTCTCTTTGTAGTTCACAGGGTCTCATGTAGCCCAGGCTGTCTTCAAACTCACTATGTAGTCCAGGTTACCTTGAACTCCTGCTTCCCTTCCCTCAGCCTCCCAAGTGCTGGGGTTATGGACATGCGCCTTCCTTCAGCTACTTAGACATCTTTAAACTGCTTAGCTCATCAGCATATGTTAGGAGGGAGGACCCTTGTACGTTAGGAGGGAGGACCCTTGTACGTTAGGAGGGAGGACCCTTGTACGTTAGGAGGGAGGATCCTTGTACGTTAGGAGGGAGGACCCATGTTCTCACAGAGATCCCACTTTGAAGGCAACGAGGGCATATACGCTCTTGTCTGTGTGTTGGCAGGGGGCATACATTTTAAGGAATTAATAAAGAGGATTACTCTAAAATGCTTTCTTTAATTGAACTTGGTCAATACATGCCTTCTCACAATATAAAAATTATATTCTGGGGGTGGCAAGAGTGTTCGGTGGGTAAAGGCACTTGCTGCCATGTTTGATGGCCTGAGTTATCTTTCTGGAGGCCGCAGAGGGGCAGAGAGGACCGACAGCTACAAACGACACACCTTGGCACGTGTGCATCCACATGCACAATAACTAAATAAATAGGTTTTTAATTGTAAGGCTATCCTTCTGGAAGGCCCTTCACTGATGTCACTAATAATGCTTCTCGGCCCTTTGAAAAATAAATCTTGAGACTGCCTTGACAGTCTTTTAAGGCCTAACTAATCAATATCAGGTCACCTCCTCAGTGAGAACTTGACTGCTGCTACCGCAAGCCCCTCACTCACTTAAATTCTAGTGGAAAACAAAGGTGCTTAGTTCACGTCAGTTATTCTCACGAGCGTCTGTTCTTCCTTTCTCCCCCTCTGGAACATCTCCCTTCTCCCAGTGTAAGGTACAAGTTACCCTATCTGCCCCTCCCCCGCAGTTCTAGATTTAACTGGAGCAGCCGTCAGAGGCTTCTTCATGACTGAGGTCTTGGAGAGAGAAGACATTTCTCTTCTACAAGGCTGAGCCTGCCTGGGAATACGGAGCGTCTGCGTAAGCCAAGCTGTGTAAGAGAGAGAGAGACCAGCCTGCAGGCTCTGCATTTCAGCCCCAGCTTGAAACTTCAGTCTTGGGAGCCATTGAATTCCTGTTGGTCAATGAGAAATACCTCTCACTGGTTGTTCACCACTATTCAGGTTGACCATGGCAGTGATGTCAAGACATGTGTCTGTCCAGTTTTGACCTAACACCACGTGGGGTAAATCTCTTGAGACAAGCTTTATAATTACTACTGGCAAGAGAATAAAGCAAAGATTTTATAGTGGATGTTAAATGAAAGAAAGGGAAGGAAAGAAAAAAGGAAAAATAAGGAGGAAGAGGTGAAAATTCCCAGGACAGCACCCGGGGTTCTGATTTAGACCTTTCACTCCCCAGAGCCCCCAGGTTCCCTCCGTACCTCTTCCCAGACAGTTGCCCCTGGAGGCAGCAAGGGTTTGCTTCTTTCTGCATCTTCCCAGGTCTAGCACTCAGTACTCAGCCTTTGGACAGCAGTCTCCGGCGGAAGAACCTGACAGGAGACAGGCAAAGCTATAAACAGGCACTGCAGAGGGAGGAAGAGCCATACTTTCCCGTGCAGTCCACTTATGTCTACTTTGTGGTCATCTTAGTTTGTCTCACTCTTCCGCATCACTGTTCATCATTGAAAGAAGTCAGGACGGGAACTCAAGCAGGGCAGGAACCTGGAGGCAGGAAGGGGAGGTGTGCTGCTTACTGGCTTGCTTCCACGGCTTGCTAGTCTCTTTTCTAATAGAACCCAAGACCTCCAGCCCAGGGATAGCCCCACTCACAGTGGTCTGAGCCCTCCCTTATCAACCACTGATTAGGGAAATGCCCCACGGCCAGATCTTCTGGAGGCATTTTCTCTGTTGACGTCCCTTCCTTTCAGATAACCCTAGCTTGTGTCAAATTGACGTAAAAGCACAGCACACGACTGGCCACACTATCATGGTGCTCTCTCCTAGGAAAACCTGCCTTCCTCCCTGTTTCTGATGCTGATACCGAACCTGGTAGATAAGGCAATGGTTAGTTCTGCCAACCTGCTTAGGTCTCAGTGGCATTAACTACTGGCTGTGTGACTTTGGCACACTCATCCCCTACCCTGTGTCTTACGCCATCTGTTAGTCAAACGGTGGAAGCTGGTAGCTTCCACCCGGATGGATACAACAAAAAGAGCCAACTTGCCAAGGTGATGCAGCCCAGACCTAGCATAGCACGCCACGGCGGCTAAAGCCAGTACGCATGCTCAGAAGTACTGAAAAGAACATGGGTACATCCTCCATGTTCACTTAGAAATTCACCTGTAATTCTTATACTAGAACTTGTTGGGTGTTCTCATTTATTAGAATATGTGACCCTTTGAGATTACCTTTAAGATACTAGAAAATGGAGCAGCTGGTTTTCCATCCATGCTTTCATGTCTCTCTCACTCTACCCCCTCTTTCCTTTCTATCTTCTTTCCCTCTTTCAGAGGGGTTGGTAGTGCTATATAGTTAGAATTTTCTTTAAAAAAAATTAATTACAAGTTAAGTTCCACGTTAGTTGAAGTATACTATCTGGCTGCATTCGTAGAGCTTTAAGTCAGGGGACACTAGTTCCCAGTTCTCTGGGAACCAGGGTCAGAGAGGTTCAATAGCTCAGCTGAGCATGCTGCCCAGGTTTTACCATCAACTTGAAACGACCTAGAATCTCCTGGAAAGAGAGTCATAATGAAGAATTACCTAGATGAGAGTGTCTTGGGAGTGTGTCTAACAGGGATTGTCTTGATATTGAATTGCCCACTGTGCACAGCTCCATTCCTTAGGCAGGCCGTCCTAACAGTATAAAAGAACATGATCTACTCGAGAACAAGGATGAGCAGGTATGACGACATACGTTCATTTTCTCTGCTCTTGCCAGTAGCCATGATGTGATGCACAGCTTGAGTTCCCACCATGAATTGCTCTCAGTGATGGACTGTAACCCCCAACTGTAAGCCAGTAAACCCTTCCCCCCTAAGTTGCTTTTAAATACCAACTTTTTTTATCACAGTCACAAAGTGAAAGTAAAACAGGAGACAAGTGCTTGGAACTGTGGGAAAGGGGGAAAAGGACTTTCTTTTTCTTCCTTGATGATTTCTCTAGTCACGATGAAATGAATGTGCTTATGAGGAAAAAAAAAGTGAAATAAAGATATTTTTAAAGAACTAGGCTTTACTCATAGTAGTAAAAGTCCTATAAAGCAAAGTCAGTATCCATAATATTCATCTATGAGAGAGAGTTAAGTGACAGTACATCAATTTAGAAGAATTTCTTCATCATAATAACTAGTCTTTTTGTTTTCATGCTTGAAAAAATTTAAGAAATTTAATAATATCTTATTGTTCTTTATGGTAAAACTGCATTAGGATTTATGATATAGGGTCCTGGGAAATAGCTCAGTGGTTAAAAGCTCTAGGGCTCTTGCAGGGACCCAGGTTCAGTTCCCAGCACCTATAGTGCTACTTGCTCCAGTTCTAGAGGATCTGATGCCATCTTCTGGTATTCACAGGTACTACATACACCTGGTACATACACAACATACAGGTAAAACAATACATGCAAGATAATAAAAAAAAATGAAGTTCTAGAATTCTGTTTGGGTCTCTTAGTGATTTAAGTAGGAGGCAGCGGTAATGGAATATTCCTAGCCATAAGCCACTGTCAGTGGAAGAATGGTGTTCTGTACAGCCATGGTTATCCACGGGAAAGTGCTTATGAGTTTAAGAAGTCATCAGAAGGTGACTTTTTACTCTTTAGAGCAGTAAGACTCCTTCAAAATAATGGAGTATATGATTCTACATCATAATAATGTTATGTGGCTGTTAAAATTCCTTTTAATTTAGCAATAATCTCTTCTTATGCCAGTCTCACGAAGTATTTCTAGGCATGTAGAATTTGTTTTGCTTTTATTAAAAAGAACTATCAATAATTATAGAGACAATTCTAAATACATATATATTATGTATGTATGTACATACATATGAGAATTAATTATAGTTGTGCATAATGATTGAAGCTGAATTAGGAAACAGCTATAAGTGAATAAACTCTTGGTTTATTTCCCTGAAGAATATAAATTGTGTGCCTGAGTTTTATATTATTCTCACAATGTCAATAAGAAAAAAAGTCTTGAAAATTTCTCTTTCTTTGATAAGAGATAAGACATAGAGTTTAAAAGTGTATACTGATCTTCCAGAGGACCTGAGTTCAGTTCCTAGTTCCCACATCAGGTGACTCACAAACACTGGTAACTCCAGCTTCAGGGAATTAGTGCCCTCTGCTGCACTCCCAGGGAAAACATGCACATGCACACACACACACACGTACATACACATACACACATGCACACACACACATGCACACACATGCACATATGTGCACATGCACATATACTACACTTTTTTCTAATCAAACAACATTTTTTATTGTTCTGTGTAATTGATTGTTTTTCATTAAAATATAATTCGCTATCACATTTCTGTAAAATGCATTGTGATCACATTGAATGTCTACTCCCAACATTCATGATCCTACCCACTTATTCCCACCAGTAGCCTTCTCTTTTCCAACCAGCCTTCATCTTACCCTCATGCCCACATTTCTTTTTTAATAAAAATTTTAAAATAAAAATATTTTTTAGTTTTGTCCCTTATGAACTTTTGAAACCACCCCCCCCGTGTGTGTGTGTGTGTGTGTGTGTGTGTGTGTGTGTGTGTGTGTGTGTGTACAGGGCTGGAGATTATGGTGAGAAATAAGTTAAGAGAAGTTTAACAAGAAAATTGGCTAAGTTGTAGTAAGTGTTGGCTAGGTAATCCATCCACTAAGCATAAGTCATTAAACATCACCCTGACACTTAATGTTCATCCTGTCAGGTGCAGCCATTGTCATAAATAGAATCATGTTCTGCATACACCCACCCACCCACCCCTTCTCTTTGGGTCCAGAGCACGTGGCCCAAGAATCTCAAAGCAGAGAAAGTAGAAGAGAAAGCCTTCTAGCCAGCTGCCTATTTCAAAGGTAAAAATCAATCTTTCTGTTTTAATCTGATAAGCTAACGTGCACCGCCGTTCTGGCCCGCCTCATTTCTATTGCAAACACACACAGCTCTGAGAGTGATAAAAGTATAAGACAGATGAAACCGGACTTGGCCCAACGGAACGTTACTGATGATAGCCTTCGGACAAAGCTGTAAAGTGGATGTCTCACGCACCCTTCCCTCTGCACAGCTCTAACTCAGCTGAGCTCCGGGGTCTGACACAGAAAGCATGGTGGTGGGCAAAGCCATTTAGGTCATTGGAGTTGTCAGGGCCAGTGTTTGCACTGATAGACTCTGACAATTCCATCCTCTTGTAAACCTGTCATCCCAATGTGGTCTGAGGATGACAATCTTAACAACCGCAATTTTGTAGAGACGCACGTTTTCTGGAGAACAGAGAAAATGGGACAGCAAACACAAATCTAGACCCAAGCAACAGAAGCGGGACATAGCAGCTGTGGATGTAACTCACCTGCCTAGCACTCAGGAAATCCTGGGCTCCATTGCCAGTTCTACATACCATGGACATACATACATGTGTGTGTGTGTGTGTGTGTGTGTGTGTGTGTGTGTATGTATGTATGTATGTGTGTGTATGTATGTGTGTATGTATGCATGTATGTGTGTATGTATGTATGTATGTGTGTTTATGTATGTATGTTTGTATGTATGTATGTATGTATGAATGTATAGAGAGAGTGGCATACACCAGTAATCCCAGCACTCGGGAAGCAGAAGCAGATGGATCAGGAGTTCAAGGTCATCCTCAGATTCTCGGTTATACCATGAGTTCAAGACCAGTCTGGGATATATGAGATACCATCTCAACCAACAAAAGAAACAACGGGAAGCTGCTCGTTTGCATCTATATGGCTCTGAGGACTCGGGAGAGTAAGCAGTCCAGGAAAGCTGAAAAGATGTGAACTGATTTGTTGGGAGTGTGTGACAAGGCAGCCCATTTCCATCTCATCTGAATTCCACTATGCTGCCCAGAAGAGGTGTAAGCAGAATTTCTCCCGTCAGTTCTATCTTTTATTGGCAGCGTAAGTGAGAAACCCGTGCATACACTGTGTGCCTCTGAAATCAGACTGCTGCTAAATGCTTCAGGTTTTCCTTCAGAAATATTTATCTTCTCTGCTGGTCATTTTATCTTTTTGTTGAGATGTTTTTCTCTCTCCCCTGTTAGTGAGTCTGGCCCTCTGATTGTTTAGTCCCAATTCCTAGGAAACTGGCTGGAATCTATTAGTAGGCCCTTGATAAATATTGGTTGGATGAGTTATTAATGAATGATGCATGAATATTTAAGTTGCTGACCTGGGAATAAACTCCTATCTGTGAAAAGCATATTATTTTTGAATTGCTACTAGACATCCCAGACCTAAGGAGGTTCAGTGGATCGAGAAACCTGACCTTCTGTCATGTGTGTCAAATGTCTACTTTCTGACCTGCAGAGTACATAGCAATGGATGAGGGAGGAGTTTATGGTAGACTGCATCAGAGTACAGAATGAAGCTGGCTGGGTACAGACAAGTTAAGGAGTGTGTAAAAATATACTGAGCTTGTGGAGCATGGGCCAAGACCCCACCCACATAGCTCTTCTTTCAGTGTGAAACTGACATCTGACTTTGAGTTCCACTCAACATAGAAGACTTTAAAAGAGCATTGTCAAGAATACAACATATGATTATTTGACTGTGTGTGTGTGTGTGTGTGTGTGTGTGTGTGTGTGTGTGTGTGTGTGTGGCATGCATGTAAAGGTCAGAGACCAACTTTCAGGAGTCAGTTCTCTCCTACTGTATAGGTCCTGGAGATCAAAGCTAGGTGGCTCGTTTTGGTGACATCTTACCCATTTCTTACCCATTGAACCATTTTAACTGACCTCACAGTGAATTCTTAATACTATTAAACATTACATCTTGATGTCTAACTATGAGAAGTCAGTATATCTTTGGATCTCATTTATAAATAGTATTTTTACTATATGGTTTGGTTCTTTGTTCTTTTATAGGACTCTAAGTATTCCATGCTTGCGATGATTTTAACAGCTCCGATGAAAAGCAGTTGCAGGATAACTATTCCCTTTTCCCAAGGGACTGCTGTTTGTTTGTGTTTGGTTTGGTTTGGTTTGGTGACTAGAGTCTCCCTTTTCCACTTAGACAAGCTGACCTTTAACCCTTGCTCTAGCTGACTGTGTGTGATATCCCTATGTGTGTGAGTGTGAGATGTAATGCCAGGAAGGGTCCGATAAGAAAGAGGGAGGTCAGATACCTGTCCGATACACAGATAGTCCTCTCCATTGCCTTATCTCTCCTGCCCCCGCCTCTAGTACTGCCCCTTCTCCAGTCTCCAAAGCTAATCTATAACTTCTGGAGGTCCCTTACCCTGAACACATACTTACACAGCCAGATCTACACAGGCCAATGCATTTTTTAATTCTGTGTGTTTTAGGAAATAAGGAACTGAGCTGTTCTCGGTGGACTGCCTAAATACGTTTTCAGGATTTAGGAGAAACAAGGAGAGCAGTAGAAACGCTTGTCTTTATTAGCTGATTCTTGGTGAGAGTCCAGGCGCTGTTCGCAGCTCGCTTGGCGTATGTACACTCCTGCATCATTTGGACTGCGTAGTGTCTGCTTCCTTTATTTCTCTCTAGGATTATTCAAAGAGGTTTTGTCAACACAACACTGTTTCTCTTGGTGGGGGGGGGGGACAGGGGGTAGTGGGGGGAAGAAAGTGATTTTTCTACTTAGGGGAGTTATTATAGTCTTTGTTTTGAACAAATTAACCCAACAGCCCAAACTGGAAAAAGAACTGATTGTTTTAATACATTTTAAGTTAAAGCATCATTTTACGTTAGGAAAGTCAGTCATGATTTCTAGTGTATGGTTCTGTGAGCTTTGACAGAGTCCGTGATCAAGTAACCGTTATCCAGTTTTCAACCTTCAATATCACTTCATAGTCAAGCCCTGGCCCTGGAAGGAACTATTTTTCTCTCTTTTGACTCATGAAAAATACCTTGTAAATTAAATCACATAATATGTAACATTTAAAATCTACATTCTTTCACTTCTCATATTTTAAGTTTATACACATAACAGATTGTGTCAGTAGAAGATTTCTTTTTATTGGTGAGTAATATTCTGTTGTATGGACATACCACAGCTTTAGATTTTTTTTTTAAACTCCATTCTCAAATTAAAGAATATTTTGGTTGGTTCCTTCACCTTTCAGTTCTGAATAACCTAGCAGAAGCATGTTTCTTCAGGATTTCTTGTGTAATTGATCTTTTGTTCTTTCCTTTTCTGAAGTGCCTATGATCTAACTGATGTTTTAGAAGGCTTAGGCACAGGCTTGACATAGGAAACCACTTCAGAGTCTTCCAGAGAGCGGCACCATGTTGGACTCTCACCAGGAATGATTCATTGTTATTGATAAATCATAACCCTGACTGTCTCTGCTGTGTCTATTTGAGATGGGGAAGTGTCCTCCCAACACACCTGGGCTGCTATTGCACTCTGGATTTCCTTTCTTAGAACTTGGGTTTCTACAAAAACTAGCCATGTGGGGCCACTCTTCATCTGCACAATTGAAACTCATCTGGCTTCTTGTGAGTGCCTGAACAGATGCTTTCTGTATTGCCTGTCTTGTAATTCCTCATCCACTGTGAGCACAAGTTGTTTAGAGTGGGGAGGTGGACCCTGAGAGGAAGCCTGGTAAGGCTGAGCTAAGGCTTGAAGCCCTGGAGACCCTGAAGGGATGCTAGGAGCTTTGCCTGTTCCTGGCACCAGGCCCCTGTCATGTAATCATAGGCGACGTCCCCCATAGAGAGAATTGTGACCATCAATCATGTAGGGGCAGTACCCCCAAGGCCCTCCCCATGTCATCCCTAACATCTCAGACCAAGGCAAAAGGAAGCATCCCAACCCACTCCAAAACTGTATATAAAGATCCTATCCAGAAGGGATAAAGGTGTGTGAGCATTACTCAGAGAGCATGGATCACAAGAGCTGTAACCCTGCCTGGGAAGAGAATCCTCTCTGGAAGTCTTTGCCTCCAGCAGCTCCCCTGCACTCTGCTTGCATTCTGTACTTTAGCCAGCCCGCCTCCCTCCCCAGCTCAGCTCAGCTCTGTGTCTCAGAGTAACTGTGGCTTCTGGGGCAGCAGCAGCAGAGGTGGTGGTTCCCCCTCCCTGTTCATGCCCTCCCCCCCACCCCCCCTCCCGCTTCTCTTGAACCCTCCCGGCTGGCTGGGCCAGAGATCTCCAGAGATGGCCTCCATTACACAGACTAGCAACTCAACACATGTGATTCATGAATAAATATCTTTTCTCAGTCCATAACTTGTTTTTACACTCTTTTAACTATGTCTTACAAAGGGTGAAAAGTCTTTGTCTTTATAAAAACCTCATTATTAATGTTTTCTTTTAGGTGCCCTGTTTTGTGCTAGATCTACGAAATCTTTCTCTCTCTCATTGTTTTTCTTTTTGCCTTTAAATGAGTTATTGGAGGGTTTTCTGCAATGTGTTTTGATCATAACCACCCCTCCCACAACATCTCCCAGATTCCCCGCCCCCCACCTACCCGACTTTGTGTCTTTTGTTTTTCCTGCCCAGGAAGTCCGTTGTGAAACTCATCTTAAGGATGTGTGGGCTCCACTAGGTGTGCTCTTTGACAAATATTCCCGCCTATATTTTTCCTGGTGTTTGTTTTTGTATAGAGAGCGAGACTGGGGTCAAGGTTCATTGTCTACCTGTGTTTCCTGTACTCTCAGAAGCATTTATTGAAGGTGACTGCTCTCTATTCCTCTGCCCACCAACAATCACCTCGTCTTGTGCGGTGGTTGCTTCCTGGACTCGGCCAGCCTCTCTCAGATGTTACACTAGTGCATGGGTTTTCATTTCCCAGGTATCATCATGACATGACATTGCTTTGCCACCTTCCTCTACACACCCCCCACCCTGCCCCACCAGCCCTGCTATGTCTTTAAGACTACCCCAGGATACAGGATAACCCCAGGATGCAGGAGTGGCCCAACTCCGTTCTTCACTGTTGTCTTGACCTTTCTACTCTCTTTATATTACGGTAACCATTTTGACATGCGCTAATTTAAAATTTTCAAATCTTGTTTTGGTTTTAATGAGCTTTTATTGAATTATAAGTCAGTCTGAAGTAATCTGATGTCTTTATAACTTCTTACTATCATTTTAAGATTAATCACTTAATCACACCATTAGGTTTTGCTCTTCTTGCTTTGCATTAAATCACAATTATAATAGTTTTTTTCTAGGATTAAATAAGAGAAAATAACATGAACTATTTTTGAGATATTAGTGGGCAGAGTTTTGAGGTCAATGCTTGTGATTTTTATACTGTCTTACCCTAATCTGGCATTTTATCTTGTTATTTTTAAAAGATCCACTATTTGTTTTTATTTGTTTGTGTGTGTGTGTGTGTGTGTGTGTGTGTGTGTGCGCGCGCGTACATGCAACATGACAGGCCAGAAGAAGGTGTTGGATTCCCTGGGGCTGGAGTTGTGAGTTGCCCAGTGTAGGTGCTAGGAACCTGAACTCATCCTTCTACAGAAGCAGAAAGTGCTCCTAACCACTGAGCCATTTCTCCAACCCCAATTATCCTGGCATTTTAACCAATAAGACAATGTTTACCAGTCTGTAGAACAACTAGTAATGAACATAAATTCTGATAAAGGAAATAATATGAATTAATCATGTATGGCTTTCCAAATATATAGAAATTAAGATGCAAGAAAATGTGGCGTGAAATCAGTGAGTTCCTGCTATTTTGCTTAAAGAGATTGCAGTCTCTTCTTTGGCCAAACAAAAGGAATGAGTGTATTTCAGGGTGCGCATGACATATCTCTCCCTGTCTCCTACTACATCAGAGGGAAATGACTTAGTTATTGTCTTGTACACATTTCAGGAGAAATGCCTGTATTTCAAAGTGATCAATGTTCTTACTTTCTAAAAGTTATTTTTTGTAATCTATTATCCACACACTCATTGCTGTTTCATTTTGCACTGGCTTCAACCCCTGTGCTTTACATCTCTCAGCATCTCAGATCCTAAGCAAGCCTGGTGTAGTTCCCAGGGAAGGGATTTAAAGTGATTTGCATAGGTGAGATGGCCCAGTGTGCAGACTCATTACTAGCAGCCTAGACACACCACACACACAGACACACACACACACAGACACACACGCCACAGACACACACACGACACACACACACCACACACCACACACACACCACACATGCACACACACACACACACACACACACACACACACACACACACACGCACATAAATAAACGTAGTATGAAGTTTTAAATGCCCCATTGATGAAGACTTGATCTATGTTATTTAAGAACGCCAAAGCTGTGCCTGGCACAAAGAGGCCCATTATGTAATCTATTTCCTTCCTGAGTCAAGTGGAGAAAACCAGGCCTCCAATTCTGAAGCCAAGCTGGTAACAATGGAGATCCCCCACAACCCATGTTTATCACACAAGAGTCTGAAATAGCTCTTAGGCAGAGATTCAATATCATGGTCTTAGAGTGTCCATCCTTACCAGCCCTCACCACATGAAACAGTGAACCTAGAGGCATGTGAGAGGCATTTCAAACAACCATGACCACATTCTGGCACTAGAATTCATTCAAAATAGGGTGCAGATCAGTGGGGGAACATCTATGTAGCATGCCCAAAGCCCTGGGCTTGATGCTTTGCAGTGCAGAGAAAAAGAAACACCTATAAAAAATCTGTAAAGGATTTTATAATTGAAACCGGAAAACCTAACTCTACCTCTCATTTCATAGGTGAGGAGATTAAAGCTTGTTTGTATTAAATTTCCCCAAACCTTTTACCTTCGCTTCTAAATCTTTCTTAAAATATTTCTTAAGTGTTAATGTGGCATTTGAAGCTTACACCTCATTTCCTGTTTAAGAGAGTTGAAGGAATTTCATCCTCCAAGGGTACCCATGGCACTTTGGCTGCCAAGCTTACTATAACATTTGATAGAAAAATGTAGCTCACCTAGGACACACAATTTGGGTCCTTCTAGAAAGGCCTATGAAGGTTACCTTGAACGTGCTACTTAAAATGTATGGAAAAATCTTATTTGGTATATTTCCATCCTAGCATGAGCATCCTAACATCACCAACAGTCATTTGGTGGCTACACGTGCAATTATTCAAATTCTATCAAAACGCATCCTAGGAAGGTTGGGCTGCCTCTGCCATGCCGACTCTAATCATACGTATTTCCCCGTATCCCTCATGATAACACTCACGGAACTCAGCAGGGAAGCCAAATGGCTGTGAAGGTACTGTGCCAAGGCCAAGGAGCCTCCAGGAGCCTTGATGGTGGGGAAGATGGAGCTTGGAGTTGTTCAGAAGTGTGAGGACAAGGCTCTGTCCCGTTAGCACAGGGGCCTGTTGCTTTAAAACATCTCACAGCCTGAAGAAACCAGGCTACATCTCGTGTCTCTCCCTCTGGGACAGTGAGCTGGGAAGCTGTTCAGGCTTTTCAGCCTCCATCTTTTGGTCCCACCCAGTACTTTGTCGGCAGCTCTCTCTGACTCTTGGGCTGTACCTTTTAGTGAAACTCCTCTCCCAGTTTTGAAGGGAAGCATTTCCTTCTAGGGTTGGAACACAGTTTTAGGAACAAAAAGCCCAGTGTTGATATTTAGACTAATTTGAAGATGTCTTTTAGACAGGCAAGTGAAAAGGTAGCAGACACAGCTAGGGGCTGAAGAGACGGCTGCTGGAACGTGCTTGCCTTGCAAGCTGCAGGTGGAAGAACCCAAGTGCAATTCCAGGTTAGACACGGTGGAGTACCACGTCACTGCCCCACCACACTCCAGCCCCCACGCTAGGGAAATGGAGACACAGTGGACTCCTGGGACTTACTGGCTAGCTAGCCTAGGTGAATTGGTTCCAGGGTAGTGAGAGATCCTGAGGAAATGTGTTTCATTTGGAATCCGCAGACATGCATACATGTGCTAGTGCACTCGTGTGTGCATGCACGCGGACACACACATGAGGAATGTGTGGACACACACGATCAGGTGTGCACATGACTCCTCACACGTGCACA
Organism: Mastomys coucha; assembly: GCF_008632895.1. NCBI lineage: Eukaryota > Metazoa > Chordata > Mammalia > Rodentia > Muridae > Mastomys > Mastomys coucha. Next base: position 111,099,401 of record NW_022196906.1, on the reverse strand, counting down.
GACAGAACGTAGATGAATAACAACCTGTCTTTCATCTTTCCAGCTGCAGCTCCTGCCTATGCAGATTTTGTGCCTTACTTTCTTTTTCTTTTCTTTTCTTTTTCTTTCTTTTTCTTTTTGCTTCCAAATTCAGTGTTTAAAGTTATGCCAATAGTACTACTTACTTCAGAGGACTGTTAAATGGAGTTAGTCTAATAATCTATGTCTACTGGCCCAAGACCTGTGGATGTCTATTGATATATATCTACAGGCAGGTGTTAGGTCTCTATTTACACATTACGGCACCACACAAGCACACACTACCACACACACAAACACACTTACACACATTGGGAAGAAAGAATATAACAAATATCAGTGTTCCTTGGTCAGGGAGCTACTTCTCGGCAAGACAATCAGAGAGATCCCTGTGTCAAGACCAGGGCAGAGGACAGAAGGCAGTCGCCCCACACTGGGTGATATACGGTAGCTGTCCATTAGGTACCCTGACTCGAGCAATTTGTGTGGGTCACAGATGTATGATTCAGAGCCACGCTGATACTGTCTCCAACAGATGGGAAGCTATGCAAACGAGTTTTGAATTATCAGCAATTACAAGCAGCTCTCTTATTGGTCACTAGCCAGATGCTTAAATTTGGAGAAAGGAGGCTGTGAGGCAGAATGACAATCAGAATGAAATTAGAGGATGCAGGCGGGTGCTCTCTCGAGCTGCTTTCTTTCCCATCAGCCATTTCTGGAGCCCCCGATCTTTCTCTAAGCAAAAAGATACACTCCTTTGTGCTCGGGGACATGACTGCTCCGTGGTAGCAAAGCTGTAGCTTGAATGGACTTCCTGGTCTTGATTGATAAATTTGGAGTGGTCTTTTCGTGCCTTCACATCTGTTCCTGCTTGTGGCCAGAAACGAGAATTAATGGAGGGCTGGCTCCAAACTAAGGGTTTGGCCATGGACCATGAACCAAATTGAAATTGACTGGCTCCTGTGAGACTCCATCAAACCCCCATAATCTCATCAGAATTATGAGCTAACTAGCCTCATGCACTGACATGGATAAAACTGGTTCTAGAATCCAGGATTTTCCATAAGAGCATTTATCAAATGGGTAAGGAGATTATTAACCTCAAAGTCCTTAAATACGGTTGATACAGATAAACATGTGAGGATATTATTAATTTTTCTTATTTCTCCCAACATTTAAACAAGTATTTCCTGTAAGTTATTACACTTCATTCTCTAACTAGGCCATGGTATTCTTCCACTTTTTTCTAATTAAGTACTTCAGAGGGTCACATAGCTAGGGACTGACACATGCCCAGGGGTTGCCTTTTGCTCTTTTGTCAATATTTATGGCCAGTAACTCTTGTAACCCAGAGATTCTACAGTCAAGTTGGCATATTTAGTTATTATTGAGCAGGATGTGTGTGTGTGTGTGTGTGTGTGTGTGTGTGTGTGTGTGTGTGTACAACCTGAGATGTTATTCTTCACTAGGTCTTTACTTTGACAGGGTCTCTCACTGGCCTGGAGTTCACTGATTCTGCCAGCCTGACTAGCCAGCAAGCCCCAGAGATACACCTGTGTGTACCTTTCCAATGCTTATAATACAAGTACATACTGCTGTGTCTGGGCTTTAACACAAGGGAGCTAAGGATCTTGTTCTCAGATGCTTGCAAAGCAAAGAGTGCTGACTGAGCTACGGCCCCAGCCCTTCTGCAAGAGTTTTCCATGTGAAGCAATATTTGGCTTAGGTTTACAGACCTGCACACACTCATGCGTCCCACATAGATATCAGCATTGAGACACTTTCTACAAACATCATCCAGCATAATGGATTCTCACGCGTATAAACCAACAATAAACTCCAGCACAACTACTCTGTTCAAGTTGCAGAACATTTTCTTCTCCCCCAGGCAGTTACCTTGTTCAATTCCTAGCCCCAAAGCAAACACCACTTCCGCCTCACCCCTCCCACCATCCCCATGCACTGGACCCATGTGGGTACTTGGGCAGAGGCAGTGGTGAGCACTCTTGCCATTGACTTCGGGCCGAATATGTCCTCCTGAGCACAGTGTCTCCCAGGTCCCGGGTTCTGTTTTCAGGAGTTGACTTGGAATGCTGTTCACAGTAAAGGACTTCGAGTCCAAAGATTAAAAAGAAGTGGAGTCGTTCCTGTGGTTGAAGACCGAGCGGTTGGGAGGGTTGGGTGAGGAAGATAGGGCTGAGAGGTGATTTCCTAATTCTCTTGAAGAATATAAAGGGTAATTTCAAGCAAGAAAGGAGCATACTATCAATTTATACAAAGTACAAGATGAGAGAAAATGGGATTAAATTTCAACAAAAGAGTGCTTAGGCGAAGGCATTATCATAATTAACATAGAAATAGGCTGCTGTCCCCAGGGTGTCTTCCAACAGGCTGGCTCTCTCCTTGGGTAAAAGGTAGAAATGTTTGGAAGGAAGCAAACTTTTCTGTTATCTCAGGAGTCCTTGTTCTTGATTTGTTTTATGGAAAATGTGGTTTTCTTACTAATAAGTCACATAAATATATATATATATATACACACATATGCAAGGACACGCATCTCCATGAGTAAGCACACACAAACATACATACATGCACATGCATATGTACTATATAAAAGAATACACATATGTACATACATGTTCACACACATATATATTTAATACATAAGTATGTATTACATATAAGCACACATATAAACACATGCCCGTATATAGACATACAGGTGCATACTTGCACACAATTTACATGTATATGTAATGCATGCATATATATTATATACACTTATACATGTGAACACTCGTATGCCTATCTATAATCATGCACACACATACACAAATGCATTACATATAAGCATGTGCACATAAGCATGCACACACGTATAGGTAATATGCATATTTGCATTACATATAAATATAGGCACCTGCATGCAAACATACATACGCAATGCCCATGTATAATCATGCCCATGAATAACTTACATGCTCATAAATATGCATTGTATATAAGCATATACACATGCAAGCATATATAAACACATGCTCATATATAAGCATACACATGCAAAAACATGTATACTCCTATGTATAATGCACATTTATATTATATACAAGCATACACATGTATACACACACACACACACACAAGGTAACAAAAGTGTGGTATGTTAGGGTTCAGAGATCAGATCTAAGGTCTCCCCTGAATAAACTCAGTGTATTTGTCTCCTAGGAATGTTAGACGCTCCATTCAAGTCCCACAAACATGACCATCTAAACAGGAAGAGAGCAAAGACAATTCAAGTGCTAACTCTGAAAACAAGGCAGATGTAGGGAGGCCCAGCACCTCAACCTACACAAGTAACCATAGGTGACTAAGGCACGCATGCATGCTGAGAGCTACAGAAGCAAGTCCCCCAGGGAAGAGCACACCAGTCGTTCTCCAATGCCAAGTGGTCAATGCTGAAAACATACATAGCGACAACATATGTTGACTGAAGAGTTTACATGTTGGTATGTATACACAGATGCAGGTAACAATGATTAATGGTAAAGGAAGCCTTGAGTCTGACAGAGAGCCAAGAGGGGAATGTGGGGGACTTCGGATGGAGAAAGGGAAGGGCAAACGATGTCATAGGAGTATAATTTGTACCTATTGTCCCAGTCCAGAGATTTTGTTTCTCATACATTGGAACAGCCACAATTCAGTGAAGGACTGAAGTCTCCACCTTCTGGTTAACTGTCATCTGAGAGCTGGCCCAGCTTCCAGAGGCTCCAGCATGCTCACAGATAAGCACACACAAGTTGGCAAAGTCCTGTGTCCTTCTCTGTATCACACACATGTCCATCATATACAAACACACACACACACACACACACACACACACAGTGTATGTTTATACACGTTTCTCTCTCTTTGAAGCCAAGGTGAGTTAAGCGTCCTCAGGGTGGCCTCTCCGCTTTGGCCTTAGTTCTCTTGAACCTCTAAGGCCTCTCATTAGCCTGAGCCTGCCTGAATACAAGAGTGCAGTCACAGCTCGGGTCTTTAGCCTTGGTCATATCAGCAAAGTCCCCTTCACCATGTAATGTGATATATTTATAGGTCCTTTATTTTAAAAGATTTATTTATTTATTTATTTATTATAAATGAGTACAAAGAAGAGGGTGTCAGATTTCATTATGGGTGGTTGTGAGCCACCATGTGGTTGCTGGGATTTGAACTCACGACCTTTAGAAGAGCAGTCTTCTTACCCGCTGAGCCATCTCACCAGCCCTATAGGTCCTTTGAATTAAGGTCTGGACATCTTCAAGAAGGCCATCATTTATCAGCCATAGCCTTCAGATATTCTATCCTAATCACATCCTTGATCAATTTATTTAGTAAGCATTTACAGCGCCTCATTAGAAAATATGAACATCGAGGCAGAGAAACCATGTTTACTTGGTGTTCCTCAAGATCATGTTTACAGATAAATATTGAATTCTTTATCGTTGTCAGTGTACTTGGGCAGAGCGGCAAGGGCGGGGGGAGAGGCTTTGCCTCTGTGTTCCCAGTGCCTGGCCCTTTTTGTAGGATCAAAAACTATTGTCAAATTCATACACTGTGAAAGGTTTCATTGCCAACCTCATCAGCATGCCAATGGTATTTTAGATGCTTGGTAAACACAAGTAAGTAAGGAGCAGTCTTTATGCTCAGCAGACTTACATTTTCGTGTGGTACTTAATATTCCAGGGAGGTGCACTATTTTACATTGCTGAACACATGAATGAAAGGCTCAGGATAAACACACTGATGACACATTACCAGAGCCCTTGAGTTCCTTGCTGCCGGGGTTACCTAACAGGCAATCACCAGCCAGTAAAACTGCTTAGGCCCAAGTGAGTTATTAAAACTTAGTTTTGTTAAGATTACTTTAATTTTGTATTATTTTTATTTTATTTTATTTGTGTGTGTGTGTGTGTCTGTGTATGTATCTGGTCTGTGTGTATGTGTCTGTGTGTGTGTCTGTGTGTCTATGTGTATCTGTGTGTCTATGTGTGTTTGTGTGTGTGTGTGTGTGTCTGTGTATGCATCTGGTCTGTGTGTATGTGCCTGTGTGTGTGTCTGTGTGTCTATGTGTGTCTGTGTGTCTATGTGTGTCTGTGTGTATGTGTGTCTGTGTATGTATCTGGTCTGTGTGTGTGTGTGTGTATCTGTGTATGTGTCTGGTCTGTGTATATGTGCCTGTGTGTGTGTCTGTGTGTCTATGTGTGTCTGTGTGTGTGTCTGTGTATGTATCTGGTCTGTGTGTGTGTGTGTGTGTGTGTGTGTGTGTCTGCCATGTATGCTGCAGTGCCTGCAGAGGCCAAGGAGGGTCTTGGGTCCAGTGGTGAAGGGGTTACAGATGGTTTTGATACACGCAGTGAGGATGCTCAGAACTGAACTGGAGTCCTCTGGAAGAGCACCAAGCACTCTTGGCCATTGAACCACCTCTCTAGTCCCCACATTCTGTTTTCAAAAGCACCTGATGACAGAGAGGATGGATTCCAGATGAAGAATGGGCTTAACCAACAGAACTTGTGGCCAAGCCTCAGAGAAAGTCCCAAGAGATATTTCTAAGATGAAAACTGGGACCCGAAATAGAGACTTTCGTTTGTGCTGTCAGAGGCAGTGGCAGGAATCATGTACTTATAATCTACTTGGTTAAAAGGAACATTGACTCTCTTTAAAGTATTCACTTGCTTCGTGAGAAAATATTTTAAAATATGTATACACATGATGTGTACATGTAGTGCTCATGAGTATGTGTTTGCATGTGTCCCTGTGTGTATATGTGTGTATGTGTAGTCCAGCATGTGTGTTCCTGTATGTATGCTCCTGTGTGTGTGTGTGTGTGTGTGTGTGTGTGAACCTGCTAGCAGCAGAACACATAGAACAGCTAAAGAAAAGCCTTGGACCACCAGTCCTTCCTCTTTACCTTCTTTGAGACAGGGTCTCTTGTTACTCATTGCTAAATAGCTAGGGTAGATGGCCTTCAAACTAATGGTAACTCCCATCTCCAATTTTCCATTTCTCCCTAGATATATGGGGATTGTAGAAGCATGTCTGGATTTACATAATCTCTGGCAATCTGAAACCCGTCCCTATACTTCAAGCAAGTGATTTATCCACAACTCTTTCTCTCCAGCCTGAGAAACAGACACACCTCAAAGGCTTGTTCCCCATCACTCACGGATATCCTAACCAATAAAGGGCCTTGTGTCTGTCCAACAAGTGGTGTCTTTCATCCCATAATCAGGGAGTTTAGACAGTTGTACTTTGGGAAAGCATGGCCTCTGTGTGCAGAGCCATCAGAAGCAAAGCTTGACATGGGGAATTTAGCAGCTGAGATGCAACCAGGAGCAAATCAGAGGTGACCTACATAAAGAAACTTAGCGCGAATGATTCCTCCTTTGGGGAATCTACTCTTGTTCTTTCTTGTTCTGCTGGGGAAGGGGGGCGGTGGGATCCCGTCTATAAAAATGCTGAAGAAGAAAGTAGGATGGAGAATTGCTTAGAGGTACATTCACATCGTATGTGAGGGAATTTCTAATAGGTGTTGGCATTTATACATCCTCTCCCCCAGCAGGCTTCATCCTCCCCACTTGGTTTTGTTTTGTTATGGTGAGAGCAATCTGGTTTTGAAGTCCTGGCTGACCTCAAAGCCACAGCAGTGTCCCCTCCTCCTGCCCCAGGTGTGAGAGTTAAGGTGTGCACATCACGCCTTCTCTGCGATAGACTGGCTGTCCTAGCCCTATGGTGCATCCGTGTGGGATGCCTCTGATCTACAAAAGGCTCTGAATGTCTAGTGAGGTCTACCAAGGGCTCAAAATGATCATGTTTAACACGGAGAGATCATTTGAGGGGAAAAACTCAGCTACATTTTTATTTATTTAGTTTTTGAGAAGGGTCGCATTGTGGAGTCCTGGCTGGCCTGAACATCACTATGTACATCTGTTGGCTTCAAAGCTATAGAGATCTGCCTGCTTTTGAATAATTGTAATCTGCCCAGATTAAACTCACTGCTTGGTAGCAAACAATAGGATTTCATTATTTTCCAGATAAAGATGTATGGACAACACTAGTGGAGAAATGAAATGCAGAAAAACATCCTAGGTTTGGTTTTTAAACTGATAAAACCAACCGGATCATGTCAGGATCTCTCATGAAAACAGACAGAGATGTTCTGTGTTCAGGACCTTGTGCAGGAGCTCTGGAAAGACATCTCTGTAAACCTTCCCTCAGGAAGTGCAGATGGTTTCGTCCTGAAAGCAGGTTAGACCCCTTATCCACAGTCTGTCTGAGGAATTTCCAGACGCAGAGAGCTGTACATTGTCACAGTCAACTAGATCCCAAAGCTTTTTATTTTCTTCATGGACATCTATTCTAATCCTTGGTATTATGATCTCTCTCTCTCTCTCTCTCTCTGTCTCTCTCTCTCTCTTTCTCTCTCATCTCTCCTTTCCTCTCTCCCTCCCCCTCCCTTTGTCTCTTTCTCTGTCTGTCTGTCTCTGTGTGTGTTCATCTCTGTCTGTGCATGTGTCTGTCTGTCTCTTTTCTCTGTGTGTGTGTGTTTGTTTGTTTCTCTCTGTGTCTCTGTTTCTATCTCTGTGTGTCTCTCTCTGTTTTTGTCTCTTCTTGTTTGTGTGTGTGTGTATAGATGTGTATAAACTTGTGCCTGCAGGTGCACATGCACATGGACACCGAAAGTTGACACTGAGTGTCTTCCTCAGTCTTTCTACACTTTGTTTATCAAAACAGTAGACCTGGAGCTCACCAATTTGTTAGACTGGTTGGCCAGTGAGCCCCATGGATCTGTCCATGTTCCAGTGCTGGCTTGCAGATGCACATTACCAGCCTAGGCACCTCCATATCCCCATCATTGACATACGTTGACAGTGATGCTGAAGCTGAAGCCACCTCCTCCCTATCTCCATCATTTACATATTTTTATAGTGGTACTGATGCTGATACGATTTCTGCAATTTCAAATACAGGAGGGGCGGTTCAGCATTCTTTCTGTCTTTGTTCTTCTTCTTTTCCTTTGTCCCTCTGACATTCTCTTGTTTCATGCTGGGAAGTTTTAAATATTCAGCATATCTAACTTTTAATCCTTCTGAGTCTCAGAACCTCTGGCCTTTTGTTTATTACGATAAGGGGAATAACTGGAGATCCTTGAGGGGATATTCCTGTGTTCTGAAATTAAATACTTAATATTTTATAAATGTTTTATCTATTGCCCGATCCCAGTGCTTCGAGGAAGATCATCAAAATAAGCAAAATCGAAGCCTTAAAATGCAGACAATTTCCTAAAATTGAAAATGGAGGAAATTGAAGTGTCAGGGCTGATTTTGTTTGCCATGCCTGAAGCTCCTTGTTGTGCTTGCATTAATCATAAGGTTATAATATTCCCAACATGTTAGGAAAGCCACAAAAATAAATAAATTAAAAAAAAAAACAAGGCAGTTGGGGCAAGGAAATATGTGTGTTATTCCAAGCAATGTGCTCTTAAACTTGAAAAATTTAAGTCAGAGTTCCTAAGACGGTGTAAGTGGTTGAAAAGAAAAGGTACCATATGAAAAAACTGAGGATTTTAAAGTACCAACATATTTAAAAAATTATGTTAAGCTATTCTATGCTCATGCCTAGACCAACGCAATTTAGGGCTGAATTGACTGTAAACTGCTTCAGGGTTTGCATGTTTGTTTGAGTCAACATACACTTGCCATAGTGTATCTGTGGAGGTCAGAGGTCAGAGGTCAGAGGACTACTTACTAAATTGAAGTCTACCTCTTGTGATCATAAGAAGAGAAAGAGCTATAAGAATATGTTCTGGTGGGGTGTGGGGGAAGGTGAGTCCTCAGCAGGCCCATGAAGAGGCATCCCTTTCCTCTGAGGGACCAGACACACACCATATAGTATAGAACAAAGTTTATTTAGGGCATGGAGAGAGGAGTTAAGAGGGTAGCAGAAGCAGAGAAAGGCAGAGAAAAGGGGAGAGTAGAGAAGTAGGGGATGTCCATGACCACGTGGAGAGAAAGGGAAGGGAATGGAGGGGGCGGGGTGGGGGGAGAAAGGGGCAAGAGGCATGGGAGAGAAGCAGGAGTAAGAGAGGAGGGGGCAAGCAGCCCCTCTTATAACAGCCCGTCCCACTTGACCACCGTTGCCAGGTAACCATGGGGCGGAGCATACCTGGCTGCTGCCAGGCATCTGTGGGTGTTGGAGTTTATACAGAATGCGAACACTACCAAGTGGGTACTAGGGATCGAACTCAGGTGCTCAGGCGTGACAGCAAGCACCTTCACCCACTGAGTCATCTTATAGACCTATGTGGGTTGAGACAAGGCCTCACTCTGTGACACAAGCTAGCATGGAACTCACAGTGCAGTCCAGGCTGAGATGTGAACACGTAAACAAAGTCTTCCCCAAGTTGCTTTTGGTCCTGGTGTTTATCGCAGCAGTAGAAAGTAAACACGAACAGCCCCCAGTTTTCTCTACCCATTTTTCTCTGCCGCTTCTCCTGTGTTTCCAAGGCAGCCTACATTGTTTTACTATTCAGTACAATAGGGGGTCGCACTTTTAAAGAGAAGATAGGTTCTTCTCTGATGAGTTGGCTCCAGGCGGTGGCAGTGGCGGTGGCGGTGGCGGTGGCGGCAGCAGTGGTGGGAGCCTAGAGCTCTGGAGAGCTCACTTAGGAATGGCAAGTGCCGCCATCTTACCAAGTGATCAGAGTAAATGTCACACATAATTAGATCCGAGTAATGTCATGTGCTACCTACCGACAAGCTACCTTAGGAGAGGCACAGTGTCACCTGTGTGCCATCTGTTATGGTTACCTTGACTGGATCATCGCAAAGGCACAAGCATGCAGATTCTCTCTGAGGACATTTAAGTCATCTGTTCAAATGTCTATTGCAAAGGTTGGAAAGTGTTTAAAAATATCAAAATCATGAAACTTTTACTTTATTTCCTCTTACTTTAATTCATTTTATTTTATTATTTATTATATTTTAGTTCATTTACCTTATATTAGGGAAGACTCAAAACATAATAAAACCATCAGCCTGAATGCTGGATTTTTGTTGGTGGTTTTGGGTCATAAGAGATGTCACTGAAGGACTATTCAGGAACACTTAAGTGGGGACTATAGGTTAGGTACATTATTGTCAACACTTTTGGGAAATAGTTCTAAAAGAGAATGGCCTTGGTCACAGAAAAGGTGTCGTGAACCACCAGGAGTGCACAGGTCATATGTACCCCCTCTTTTTCAGTGTTTTAGAAAAAGTACATTTGCATATGTCAGTGTTGCAAGGTTTACTTAGTGGATCTTTATATTAAAAAGTGCATCATTTTTAGTGACATCTTTTCAAGAACACACAGATAATCGTTTTAAAAATAAACTTTTTAAATGAAGAATATTATTTTCCTCTTTATTCATGGTATCATCTGTAAATGACATCATATGACATCATATGATGACATGATATGTAAATATGTTTAATGTGAGTAAAGAGCTCACCTGGTGGGATCTGGAGTCACCCTGGAGACAAGCCTCATACACACCACACCTGTGAAGGATTATGTAAATTAGGTTAGCCTCTCAGGAGGGTTTACCTCCAAGAGGTTTATTGCCATGGAAAACCCCTTCCGAGCCAGGCAGGGTGGCCCATGGCTTTCATCCCAGGGGAAGGCAGATTTCTAAATTTGCGGCTAACCTGGTCTATAGATCAAGTTTCAGGACAGCCTAGGCTACACAGAGAAATCCTGTCCTGAAAAAAGACAACAATGAAAGGACCCAGCCTAATGGAAGGCAGAACCATTCCTTGGGGCTGTGGGCCTGGGCGGCAAGGGATTTTAAACAATAGCAGACACCACCCATCGGCCCCTTCTTTCTGGGTGTGTCTGCAGTGTAAGGAACTCCATCAAGTTGCTGTCTTCAGGACTTCCCACACCAGAATGGACTAGAAGAAGTGCTGTCAGAACAAGACCTTGAGACCCCTGATGGACCTGTGAGATGGGGTGGAGACCAGTGAACCAGCTTGTGGACTTGGAGCTCCTTCTAGCACGCTTTGGCCTAATGTTCATTTTAGTCTCTGCTTGACTCCTCTTCCATTTTCCCCTCCACATCCCTTCTTCTCCAATCAGCCCTTTTTCTTGCCCCAACTCCACCTTTCCTCCCTCCCTCCATCCATCCACTCATCCCTCTATCCTTTACTCCAACGTTTCTTGACTTTCTTCCCCCAGTTTCCAGAAGACACCCCCACCCTCTCAAATATTAAACATGAAAGAAAACATATGGCAGCTAGCATCCTAGGCAGCATGCATGACAAGGGAAAAATTCCTGTTCACAAAATGAGCTGCTTCCCCTTGACGTTATGCAATGCAGAACAGATACAAATTCTCCTTCGGATTGGGTTGCAATCCCTGTAGGGCCACTCAGCAAGAGAGGCATGTACCATAGGAGATGCCTTCAAAGGGAACATTAATGTGTATTTTAAAGGTAATGGGTCAGACACATCCATCATAGGAGAAATGTAGTACA
>NW_022196906.1:111080329-111085329 GCF_008632895.1 Mastomys coucha | reverse complement strand
TCCTTACACACACATCTGGTGCCGACACCCTAGGGAGCACGAATGAACCCTTCCTAAGAGCCCAGCCTTCTCTAACCCAACCAAATGGCTGCTTTGACTCTCCTAAGATCATTCATTTCTTCTGGCTTCTGCCACCTACAAAAAATTTGGCTCCAAATTTTCGAGACTGCCTCTTCAGTGGTTTCTCCTCCATGGTGGTTGTGATGACAGGAGTATTTATCAGGCAAAGAAAGAGCCTGCCCTCAGGGAGAGGCAGTAGGCAGGAAGCCGTTGCCTGGCAGGGGGACTTACTCATTCCCAGACTTATTTTGTGAGACTCATCAGATGACCACTCCTACAGACGAACTGATACAAATTCTGCATCCTATGCCCAGAGGGGAGGAGACTCCAGCGATATCATGATTTCTGGGGGCTTCGGTGGCATCGAGGGGCAGGGACAGCATGGGATCATTTTGGAAACTGGTGAGGGCTCTCTCATGTTTCCCAGTGATGATGATACATAAAAGCCACTTGAGCTGTGCCCACAGCTATGTGACCCAGAGGCCAGCTGCCCCTTAGGAGAGGTTCCTTGGAAGGAGACCAGTGCTCCAGAAGGAGGCTGCCTGTGGTAGCTTTGCACTCAGATGGACCCGAGTCAGAACAACTTAGGAACAAATCCATCTGGAAAGGAGGGGTGGCATCTGTAAGCTCCCTCTTTCTGTTGGTGATCTACAACCCAAATCTGTACCTACCCTCTTAGATTTTAGTCAGAACCCATAGACCAATGTTTGAGAAATAATAAACATAATACTTTTGTATGTGCATATGTGGATATCAGAGGTGTCTGTATGGTTTAATATATGTGTATGAGTGTGTGTGTATGTGTGTGTGTGTGTGTGTGTGTGTGTGTGTGTGTGTGGTTCTCTTCTGCAATTGCTTCCCACAATATCTTTTGTTTATTTGTGTATGTATAAGTGTATGTGTAAGTGTGTGTGTGTGTCTGTGTGTCTGTATCTGTGTGGTCCAGTGTACATGAGTGTGTATATGTGCATGTGAGTGTGTGTGTGTATGTATGTGGTTCAGTATATGTAATGAGTATGTGTGTTTTAGTGAGTATGTGCGTGTATGTGAGTGTTTATATCTCTGTGTGTGACTATGTATGATGTGTGTCTGTGTGGTTCAGTATATGTGCATGAGTGTATGTGTGTGGGTGTGTATGTATGTCTCTGTGTGTGAATGGTATATGTCTGTATGGTTTAGTATATGTGCATGAGTATGTGTGTGTGTATGAGTATGTATAACTTTCTGTGTGAATGTCTGTGGTGTGTCTATATGGTTCAGTATATGTAAATGATTTTGTGTGTGTGTGTGTGTGTGTGTGTGTGCACCAGTGAGTATGTGTTCCTCTGTGTATGAGTATGTGTGATGGGTGTTGGCACAGGAAGTCAGAAGACATCTTACTGGCATAAGTTGTGTTCTTTTCCCCCATGAGGATTCAAGGGGTTGAACTCAGGTTGTTAGATTTTGCAGCAGGTGACTTGGCTCCTTCACGGTAGTATTTGGAGCATGGCCTGTCACTGAGCCTGAAACTTTCAGTTTGGGTCAGACTGGCTGGCCAGCAAGGTCCGAGGACCCACCTCTCCCCCTGCCTGGGGTCACAGATAGAAATCGCTGTGCTAGTTTGACGCAGTGCTGAGGTCTTCTCTGCTCCTCATGCTTCTGTGCTTTACCCTAGCCATCTCCTCCTCTCTTCCCTGCTCCTCATGCTTCTGCGCTTTACCCTAGCCATCTCCTCCTCTCTTCCCTGCTCCTCATGCTTCTGCGCTTTACCCTAGCCATCTCCTCCTCTCTTGATATTCTATTTGATTATATTCATATTGTAAGCGTGAAAAGAATTATTAAGTAGCTGGCGTGTAGCATACATTTTCATCTTTGTAGAAAAGATTTGGCTCTCCATTGATTGTCTCAAACTTTGTTGTTGGAAATTGTAGATTATCCCTTTTCCCAAGAGAAGTAGAGATACCAGATTGCTGTCTCTGGTATCTTACAGTAAAACTGAGCTCACAGAAAGGTGTATCCCCTCATAAGGTTTCCCTTCTTCCTCTTCTTTCAGTTGCTATGTGTTTGTAGGAATTATGACCCAAATCATGGTTTTGAAGATAAACAATTCTAAGCTGATATAACTGTGGCAAAGTTGAGGAGGGGACCTGGAGGGGAATGGTACCTCATCTATTGACATTTCAAGGGTATGCATTCTCTCACAAGTGTCAATTCTGAGGCTGTGAGGCTGTGACATTGAATTTCCCTTATAGCTCTGAAAAACTGAAAACCTTCCAATTTAGAATCAAAGATAATGACTTAGAAAACACGCCATTTTCCCCTTCCCAGGATGTTCACAGAGAGACTACACACCTCGGATAAGTGACAGGGAGTGGGAAGGTATCCTGGCTGAGCAAGGTGATGTGTGAGCCCTTTTCACGTATCACAGGAACGACCAGAATGCCAGAGTGTGTGTGGCAGCTGCTAGGCTCTCATCTACGGAAAACTGACAGGATTTTTTTTTTAACCAAAAGAAAGGTTGTTTCAGGTAAGTGATATGTCTAAACCTCCCTTTTAAAACATTGATGCTATTCCAGGGGCTGGGGAGATGGCTCAGTAGGAAAGTGCTTGTCACACAGACATGAGAATCTGAGTTAAAATACCAGAACCCACAGAAACTCTGAATGTGGTAGCATGCAAAATATAATCTCAGTGTGCCTAGCAAAATACAGGAGATGGGAACAGAGCAGCCTTTGGTAGTTCTTGGTCCAGCTAGCCTGGCATGCACAATGATAACTGACAGGTCAAACCTCAAGAGATGTGGGAGGCAAGGGCTTACACCTAATGTCTGACCTTCACACGAGCACGGGGGCATCTCACACACACACAGGCACACACACACACACAGACACACACACACAGACACATGCACTCACACAGGGACACTCATCTATGTATGGACACAAGCACACACTAGCATGACAAGCTATTTCTGTACTTGGGAATTGTTAAAAGGGAGTTTGTGACAAGCAGGATCTTCCAGGGACTGAACTCTAAAAGTGGTGCTGAAGAGGAAGGATCCTGCACACTGAATTCAGCCACCCACAGCCACTCACTCTCTGGAGATTCAGTTTGGAGAAGTGAGAGGAGAAAGAGGAGAATGTGTGCCTCATTTCCTCCGTTTGCAATATCGAATTGGGCCCGTTGTAAACTGTGCTCATTTATTTTTCATTGAACCACAGAGATTAATTAATCCTTTGTTTGGCCGGATTAATGAGAAATCAATATGCCAAAGGGAGAAAAGAGAGAGCGATTTCCACTCCAGGAACAAAGCACCCAGGTAGTCAAGCCATTTTGTCTCCTGTGTTTACAAAGCATGTCACATCCCAGATAACTAATGTATGTGCTATTTAGAGAGCCCCCCCTCTCTCCTTCCCTCCCTCTCAATTTTTAACTATAATACCTTCAGTTGGCGTGTTTCAGGTAAATGCAGGCCACTGGGACAACACAGTAAAATATCATCAAGGCAAAGAAAGTGGCTTTTGGTGGCTTCCTCTTCCCCCTAACACTTAAGTCAATTTATCCAGTTGTCCATGTGTTCATACTCTCATACGACAGGACAGTCAACTCACCAACAACTGAAGTAAACCTAGCCACTGACTTTATTTGGATCATTTCAGAATGATACATGCAGATATAATGAACGCCAGTTATCTTCATTGCTAATACTCTCGAATCTGTTTCTCTCTCCCACTGAGACTTTTACTGTTGTATGAGCCGGGGTGGGGTATGTTAGGACATAGGCATCTTGCTAGTGGCTACCCCACCAAAAGAAATGATACCTCCAACCTGAGGGTCTCACGATCTCCTCCCCCAGTCATGATGGAGTGCCCGAGAATCCAGTCTCCTGCAGGTCTTATGTGGGTCACCTCAGTCATGGAGTTCCCAAGTACAGTGGCCTTAATCAAGTTCTGAAGTCATATTTTCATCACACTCCACCCCATCCTCTGGCTCTTACATCCTCTCTACTCCACTCTTCCTTCATCCTCCGGGGATGAGTGTGCTACGATGTCCTGTTCATGGCTCATTGTTCGACAGCTTGCCCACTCGCTCTTGCCACCAAGCCATTCCCAACCCAGACACTCGACCGACCTTTCGTCTCTGCAGAGTTGTTTTTTACTGTGTGACACAGTCTGACTTATTCTCTTACGTGTTCCCTAACTACCTCACCCCTACTTCCACTTCCAAATTTAGGAGGAGGGATTCGTCTTTTCGGGTTTTTCGCATTGTATAAACAGGCTGACAGTAAACCTCATTATGTAGTAACCAAGCAGTAAGTGTAACTATTCATTGGAGTGAGTAAGTTTGTAATGTACTGGACTTGAGCTGAAGCAGATTTTCTCACACCTGTAGAGGGATGGGAGGGGTAGAGAGAATTCAGAGCTCTTCGTGGCCCTAAGGTAAATCATACAGAGACTACCCACAGGACATAGACTTCAAGACCAAGAGAGTGGCCTCTCATTTCTCTGGAATCCTGCTGAGAGCTCTACGGAGACCCTTCTTCGCTGGCATGCTCTAAGAATGCTGGGGAGAACGGCATGCTGATGGTGTAGGCAGGATTTGTGGGAGACAACACCTGGAGGAGGAAGACCCCTTGTGAGAACTGCTGCGGTCGGTGGTTTGAATGAGAACAGTCCTGTTCGGTAATTAATTGGAACGCTCCGTCCCTAATTAGGGAGATTGTCCTTAGAAGCTCTAGGAGGCGTGGCCTTGATGGAGGGTTGTGTTCATGGGGGCGGGCTTTCAGGTTTCAAAAGCCCATGCCAGGCCCAGTTTTACTCTCTCTTCGCCTCCAGCTCATGGAGAAGATATAAGGTCTCAGCTATTGCTCCAGTGCCATGCCTGCCTCCTGCCTGCCTCCTGCCTGCCTACCATGCCTGCCTGCCTGCCTCCTTTGCCTGCCTCCTCTGCCTGCCTCCTCT
>NW_022196906.1:111001353-111080005 GCF_008632895.1 Mastomys coucha | reverse complement strand
TGCCTGCCTGCCTGCCTGCCTGCCTGTCTGCTGCCTGCCTGTCTGCTGCCTGCCTCCTGCCTGCCTGCCTCCTGTCATGCTCCTCACCATGATGGTCATGGACTCCCCCTCTGAATCTGTAAGCAAGCCTCCAGTTAAATACTTTCTTTTATAAGCTGCCCTGGTCATGGTGTCTCCTTACAGCAATAGAACAGTGACTAGGACAATCACCCTGATAGTGCTCAGGGTCTCTTGCCACCACTTGTGACATTAGTGGCTATAGAGGAGACTCAGTCTGTGGAAGGTGCCACGTTAGTCTTATAGGAAGTCATCCTTATTCCTTCATACTATTGTAATTAAGATATATCACCCCATAGTGTCAGAATCAGTAAGTGGTTCTGTCCATCAAAAGCATGACTCATCATTGTATTAATTATTCTTCTCATAACTGTGATAAAATGCCCAATGGAAGCACTTTATGGAAGATTAATTTTAGTTCATGCTGTGAGATTGTGGCTCATCATGGTAAACAGTGAGAAGTCTTGATGTGAGACGATGGTCCATCACGGTGGAAAGTCACAGCTCATGGAATGAGATTGTTGTCCATCATGGTAAACAGTGAGAAGTCTTGATGTGAGACGATGGTCCATCACGGTGGAAAGTCATGGCTCATGGAATGAGATTGTTGTCCATCATGGTAGAAGGTCACAGCCGCAGGTGCTCCAGGCACCTGTCACATGACATCCACAATCAGGAAGCAGCTAGAGACGAATGCTTGTGTCCAAGACCCCAGCTCATGGGACACTCACTTTCAGACTAGATTTGTTCCTCCCAGTTAAACTTTCCTAGAAATGTCCTCACATATGATCTGTCTCCTATGTGATTTCAAGTTGACAAGATTAACCTTCAAATAAAATTGAGGTTCTTTCCACTTGCCTATACTTCAGGTCATTCCACATTAGCATTAGATCAAGTTCTATCTTTTAAGGTTTTGCCACAGTTCTTGGTTTTAAAGGTTTGTTTTATTTTGCAATTACATGCAAACATGTGTGGGCACGTGTGAGTGAGGTGACCTATGGAGCCCAGTACAGAGAGCTGGATCCCCTGGAGTTTGAGTTACAGGCAGTTATAAGCTGCCTGACATGGGTGACCCAAAACTCATGCCTGACCCAAACTCAGGTGCTCTGCAATAGCAGTATACAGTCCTAATATCTGAGCTCTCTCCAGCCCTATACCTATATTTATTTATTTATCTCTTTATTTACATCACTGTGTATAGAGTCCTATGATAATGGGCAGTGGAGGCTATTCCCGGCCCATGGGGAGAAAAATCAAAATTCTCTCACAGAAGAGCTCATTTTGAGATATTATGGGAGGATTATGGAGGGTTGTCTTTGGGGACCTCACTCTCATGTGAACTAAGCATTAACTGTTCTCCAGTGTGAGGCAAGTCAAGATACATGTTTTCAGAAGATGAACCGGGTTGGTCTTGAGTAGTAAGCAGGTATGCAAATACTATTAAGAAAATTGCAAAAAACATAAGGACCATTTCCAAGGAAGGAATCAGTGTGCTTTCAACAAGCAGACACAAAGGTGCTGGCCAGCATAACCATGAGTGTCCTCGGCAGTCACTGAGCTGATCCACTCTGCATTTATAGTTTGTTTTCAAAGACATGTGTAGTAGTCACTCTCTGTAATCACGGCTCCTTGAGCAATGATGAAAGAGTAGCCTTAGATTAAATCTCAATGTTGATTAAAGGACAATGCAGCCAGCACTTTAAAAAGAAATTTTAATTGATAGTGACAAGGTAAGAAACTGGAAGGAAATTAATATTTGGAGAGAGCCAAGTTCTACGCTAATTGCGGAAGGTTTGTTTAATATGAATGACCCATGTAACAGTGGATCAGGCGAGTGTGTGTGTGCACGTATGTGTGTGTGCGTGTGTGCGTGTGCGTGTGCATGTGTGTGTGTGTGTGTGTGTGTGTGTGTGCGTGCACATGAATGTAGAGGCCAGGGGACAACCTCAGATCTCATTCCTCAGGTGTCATCAACAATTTTTTTTTGAGACAAATTCTCTCACTGGCCTATAGTTCATTCACCAAGTATGGTGGGCCAGTGAGCCCCAAGGATTTACCTATCTGTTCTCCCAGAACTGAAGTTAAAATGTGCCCCACCATGCCCAGCATTTATTTTGTACAATTTCTGTGTTAATAGTGATATTATTATTGCCATAATATATAAAATATATAAAATTATACATTTATATGTAAAGTAGTTATAATGTATAAATTATATATTTATATATAGTTGTAACATACATATATATAGTGCATACAGATCTATAATATATTTATTTATTTTTATAGTTTAATTACAAATAATACATAATAGAATGATAATATAATAAATTATTGCATATAGTTGATTAATACATATGGATATATTTTATATAACATTTATATTATAAATATATTTTTACAACTTAATAATCTATATAAGTAACTAAAAGTATAATAAATTAATGACCAAACTCAGGCAAAGACTTGCCTAAGCAAGCCATCTCATCGGGCATTCTGAAGCTCACCATATCAACAGGGAAGCAGGAGCTCGTCTTGCAGTTGCATCTTTATAGATCTAACGGTTTGGCCCCAGAGTTCTGTTACTGTCACTCAGTTTCAAAGACTATGTGATCACTAATCTGCTTTGGTGATGGGATGAGGCTAATGTCGTGGATAATTGCTACATGACTCTGTTGGGCCATTACATCGTCTTGAGACCTCGTCAGATAGCAGCATCTCTTTGGCTGCTGGTATTTTTAGGATTATGAATATTGTCAGTGGATAGTTTGGTGTTTTCTTTTCTTATTAAAAAACTCAGCTGTCTGTGGTGGTTTGAAAGGAGCCAGCCTCACTCTCTATCATCCATTTGCCTTGAGTCATGCTTCCAAGGAGCCCATTCCCAGGCAGGAATTCCTGAACGTGTGATTTATCAGTGTTTTACAGTAGCTGCCATGGGAAAGCATTTTGGAGACCAAAGGGGATGGGGAAGGGGTCAAGAGGCATTACGCACCCAGGCAACAACACTCAGCCCAGTGTTGATTCACAGGGGACCACAGAGCTAGCTTCAGGGCTAAGTATTTTTGTCTAGGAAGTGGAGAAGTGTTGGCTAAAGCCGTCATCCAGCACTGGGGCTGCTATGAGCCTTTGGTGGAGGGTGGCTCTCTCAGCAGCTGACTCATGGGAAGGTCCTCTCAAGAAAAGAAATCTGGGCCAGTTGTGAGCAGTCTCCTTTTGACATTCAGGGTTTGAATGTCGGCCAGCTGTGCCGTCCATGGGAGATCAGATCCAATCCGCTTCCCTCTGTCCTTGCAAGAAGAGTATGTGTTCCTTGGGAAATATGACTATCTCATTCCTGGTGAGACGATACACATCCTTGGATACAGGAGGGAGTACATAGCTGTACCTCCTTCACAAGCTGTTTCTAGAGTCCCTTCAAATCAACCATTTTATTTTTATTTTTGTATCTTTTGAGGTTTGCCATAGCTGTGCTTTAGAAAAACCTAAGGACATACATAAAATTTTAAAACCTCAAAAAAAAAAATCAAGTGACATCACTTCCTGCTTGTGTTTTAATGCATCTCCATGATGTCATCGATCTCAGACTATAAATATGTCTGTGCATGACATCCCTTAATATCTCAAGGGATTGATCCAGGACATCCCACAAATACCATGGTCTGTAGATGCTCAAATCTTTATGACTGAATGCAAATTCTGGCTCCCCAATGAATAATCTCCATGCATTCATAAATGAATGCCAGTTTCCCCTGGTCAAGGAAATCTCCAGTGAGTCTCTGGGCAGTGTTCCTTGCATGCTCATGTATGGGCAGCCTGAGCATTCATAATTGTCTGTTTCTATGTATAGCTTTTCTCTGAACCCACCAGAGCACCCCTGTAGCTCCATAACTATGTGTCTTTCAAGTCTAGTAGGTCAGTTTCCAGGTGATAACGCTACCAAACATCTTGTGAAAACCAATGGAAGCATGAAAAATAGGTCTCGCTGAAGCTTTAGGAAACCTGGGTCAGGTAGAATTGCTTGGCTTGTGAGCCGAATCTGAGAGAGCTGTCACTAGATTAGCCACTTGTTGAAGGTTCGCTCTCATGAGAACATTACAGTTCAGTCAGGAAAGCCTACTAGAATAGAAGGAGTTGGGCAGTGAAGCAGTCTTAGAAGTTTAGCTTCAGCTTGTTCCTGTATAGTGCCATGTGGCATGAGCTTGTCTGCTAGTACGCAAAGTGGTTTGAAGGAATAAGTGGTAGTGGTGGTGGGGGGTTGCATGCATGTGTGCCTGTGAGGGTATATGTGTAGCTGTAGATGTGTGTGTGGTTTTATGTAAGGTTTTGTGAGTGTGTGTGTTTGTGTGTATGTGTGTATGTGTTTGTATATACGTGTGGGAGGGGTTGCATATAGATATTTGGATATGTGTATGTGTGTACTGAAATAGTCTTTCATGTAGCTCAGGTCCATTTTGATTTCATTATGTAATTAAAGATGACTTTGAATCCTGATCCTCTTGCCCTCTCCCTCTGTGTAATGGAATTATAGGCACGTGTCACCATGCTCGTCAAGTGGCTGGGTTACATATCTACAGTCTTTAAACCATCCCAGATGATAGGTGCACAGGCTGGATAAAGGAGACAGACCCGCTTGGCTTGGGAGAACATTACCTGTAGCAGGCACCTGAGTACCCTGGATGAATGGAAGGAGGAAATGGAGAGCCTTTGTTGAGCTCTCGCTATCTCCCTGATGCGTGCACAGTCTGGCCCTTCAGTGTTCTGCCCAGTAGTGTGTTTATCCAGCTTCCAGACAGAGTCTAATGTTATCAAATGAACATGATCATGGACCAAGGGAAACAATGTCGTCCCCTCTTCAATGCAAACTACTGATGAGAGGCTTTGTGGTAATCTGTGTTCTCCTGGGAAGGAAGGAAAATGCTTATAAAATTACAAATGGTGCTTTTATGTCTTACATGGTAGGACGAATTGGCTTTCAGACAGTCTCAACTATAGGAAGGAGTGTGCATGAAATTAGAAAATTCATAAATATTTATGGACAGAAGAGATAGGATGAGCTAATGCTATTAAAATTATATATAATTATAAATTATTTCACCTCTTTGAAATTAATTCTAAAAATGAGTTATGTAAAACAACTATTCCTTTAAAATAATGTTTGCCTGAATGTCCGTATGTGCACCATACATGACCCTGAGGTTGGGAGCGGGAATGAGAACTGCTGGCACCGCAGTTCCAGATGGTAGTGAGCCATTGTGTGGGTGCTAGATTCTGAACTCAGGACCTTTGAAAGAACAACAAATGCTCTTAATTGCTGAGCCATCTCTCCAGCCCTACATAGCAACTTTTTAAAAGATGTGATTTCACTATATGTTCCAGGCAAGCCTTGAACTTGCCTGGCTTCTCTCTCAGCCTCCATAACGCTAGGATAGAAAGTGTGTACTACCACAACCAGCTTCAAATGCATTTTCAAAGTCCATCAGAGTGAACACTGTTCATGTAGTATGCACACATATTCTGAAACCTGCATTTAATCCAGAACAGTTATATGAGGTTTTCTTAAATAATCACTATGTGTTATATCCTAGAAAAGATTATGAATTGTACTCATCAATACCATTATTTGCTAGAATGATGTATATGTATATACTCATACATAATTAAATATATCCTTACTCATATGCCATTTCATTCACCAGTATAAACACAAAAACAGAGAAGAGGCTGGGGAATTCTTTTAGATTTCTCAGTAAATGGGGCCAGCCACACCTCTTCAACTCCCCCACCCCGTTTCCCCAACATTTGTCAAGTGACAAGAATTAAAAAGGCAAACACAGGGCTAGCGAGGTGGCTCTGTGGGTAATGTCATTGCTGTGTGAGCATTTGGATCCCCAGAATCCACAAAGGCTGAATTTGGTTGCATGTGTCTGTGGCCCCAGGGTTCCTACATGAAAGAGACAGAGAGAGAGAGACAGGAAAATTCCAGAATGACACAGCCCAGCTAAGCTGCCACATGCTGCAGTGAACAGTCAGAAAACTGTCCTCAACAAGATAGAAAGCAAGGCCTGATACCCGAGGTTGTCTTCTGACCTCCGCATGTGCACTGGGACACACAGACACCCCAGGTACACAACTATACACAGAAATTACAAAGAATGATTTTTTTCAAGTCAAGCATGACATCATTGGTTCAATGAAAACAATATTTTGTGTTGGTGCAATGGCTCACTCTATTAGAGATTAGTGTTCTCCTAATTCTCCAATATTACCCTGAACACCATAATATGAATTATATTAGTGCAAACATTATAAATATTAACAATGCAACATTCTTAATGAACATTCTTTGAGTAACAGCCAAATAAAATGAAACAGCCGTGCTCGTTAGGATTTTGTTCCATTACTTAATTGAAATATGAGAGATTTCTTTATTTATTCATTGTTAAAAAGTGCTTATTGCCTTAGCCAGCTAGTTGCTATTACTAAAATTAAAAATAATGTAAATTATACAAAGCTATCAGAAGAGGCCAGCATAAAAATGCTGGCCCGGCCTGTGCTTTTGCTGGACTTGTCAGAGACACTATAAAAGCAAGAGAGAAATGGTTTTCTGGGCCATTATTAAGGATTAAAGGTAGGTCCCAAGTCTCTCTTGACTGGACTTATTGTCTTCTTTATGGCTGATGGTTTTTCGTTGATTTTTGAGCTGCTTATAAAAGGAGGCATTTCTGGGATGGTAAATAAAGGTAAGAGCTGCGGAGAAAGTAAACCTCATTCATCGTTTTTCTCTTTGTTGGTTTAGTTTTCTGTGCCGTTGAGGATTTTACAAATTACCAATTTTACAATGCAGCAGATTTCACAGGGTTATGTCACCAGTGCTTAAAAACAGATTGGTTTGAATTCCTCCACAGCTCTACACGTTCTTAGTCCTAAAAAAGGTCAGACGCAGATCCTCCCGCCACAGGCTTGGGGAGAAAGGTGGTAACCAGGGAAGAGCTTCCATCAGGCAATTTCAGCCTTACACATAGGCTTCAGTGTTCTTTTTCCTCCTGTCAGAGAAACAACCTCTCCGAAGAAAACATTTTAAGGGAATGAGATGGTCTCTCTCTGCTGGACCTTTTTTCTTGGCCCACGATGGAATTGTATCACAGGAAAATGGAATAGCTTCAGATGCCCTGAAACTGGGTCACCTCCCACCATTCTGATTGATCAGAAACGACACCGAAATCCTTGGGAGTGGGAATGAGCCATGGAGACAACAGCAGAGCCTTTTTTCCCCTTTCCTTTTCTTTTCTTTTCTTTTTGCCATTTGGCCTAGCCATGGTTTAGAAACTGATTTCATCTCTAGTGTCTCTGTAGTTAAAAATACAAAAGACATTTAGTTTGTTTGCCAGGCTAACAAGAGCAACCAAATGAACACTACTGTGCTTTTCCTTGTTTAAATACCTTTGTGGTTTTTAACAATAAGTAGAACATACCGGTAATTTATAATGAAGAAATTATTTCTACTTCTACATCTCTGAATTCATTATTCACTTGTTAGTGTAGACTGTGTGTTAAGCAATACTTTTTGGTTTTCCCATATGCAGGTGCTCTGCATATATATATACATATATATGTATGTTTACATATGTGTGGGCACATGTGTGTAGGTATAAATGTCAAGGCTAAGGATTGATGTCGTAAGTGATCTCTGTCTTACTCCTGGAGGCAGGATCTCCCACCAAACCAAGGATGTGTCTCTGCCGCTAGTCTAGCCAGCCAGCTTACGTTGGGGATCCTGTCTCTGCTCCCTTAGTGCCCTGGGGATGTGCTCTCTGGCACACCTTACGTTGCAAGCATCCACTGCACCATCTTCCCAGCCTCACTAAGCTTTTGCTTCAGGAGCTAAAGTGATAACAGCGAATAGAGTGGACTTTCCTGCCCTCCTGAAACCAATGGTCTCATAAGAAGAAGTGGACAATAACAGCAACGACCGCAATAATAAAAGATAGAGGAGAGCAGCGATGGCAATTACAGAGCAATATAATGCAAGGGCTTCCATGGCCACACAGTGTCAGAAGGTTTGCTTCTCAAACAGACACTCACATGTTACAGCTGTGCCCAGTGGCTCTGGAAAGGTGAAATGAGGGCTGCTGGGGAGAATGGAGAAGCACAGATGTTGGAGAATGCCTTCATATATTTCACATGAAAACTTGACTGATGCCATTTCATAGAAGAATACAGAGGCTGCGGGAACAGACTCTGCAAAGGGAAAACAGAGTCTAGCCAACATAAGGACTGGTGGATGCCGCTAGGTTGGTGAGCAAGAGGCTATGTGGTGCTGGGAGATGAGTCATGAAAAGCAGTGGAGAAGCTCATCCAAGCAGCTCGAGGTTCTTCAGGGGGAGGACTGCAGACAAGCCAGAAAGGTCTCAGTTGTCAGAAGGCAATCCTCATGTCTGTGTAGACAACAGACTCTGGGGATGGTCAGACAAACATCAAAGTCTGATGGCCTGTTAGGAGGTGACCGCAGAAGTTTCAGTGCATGAAACTGTGGGTCGGACCATGGTGGAAACTGGTGGATCATGCTGGATTTGGGCTGGAAAATTTGAGATGTTTATCTCTTTGTGTACTGTGTAAGCAAGCAAATAAGAAGAAACTAACTTCAAGGCTTTGAGTAGCCTTTTCACAGGGCTATGTCAGTCTAGTGTTTTGCATGGGTGTGTATGTTTATATTTAGTACTAGAGTTCTCTAGAGAAATAGAACCAATACAGTGAAATGTATACTACAAAAAGGAATGTTTATGTGTGTGTGTGTGCGTGTGTGTGTGTGTGTGTGAGTTTGTGTGTGTGCATGTATGTGTAAATGTGTGAGTTTGTGTGTGTATGTATGTATACACATGTTTGTGTGTGTAAGTGTGTGTGTGGTGTTTGTATGTGACATATGTATCTATCTGTGTGTGATGTGTATATTTGCATGTATGATGTATGGGTGATGTGCATATGTCAGTGTGTATAGTATATCTTGTTCAATTCTAACATCAAATTGAAGTTCTAAGGCATAGTAGATCTCCTAAGTTACTGTTGAAGGATTCTTTCCTTGTGGTTTCATGATAGACTTTTGCCAACCGTTTCTGACATGCAAAACTCCTTTAAATCACAACCAAAACGTTTTATTAAGCAAAACATTACAAGTTCCATGCTGTGTCTCACTCACTCACCACCCCAGACTGGGACTTGCCTTCAGTTTCTAGCAGAGGGTCAGATACTGTTCATCTTAGCACAGTCACAGTTCATCGTGGATAGTGGAGGCTCTGCCTAGAAAAAAATAGAAGACACACAAAAAGCTGTTGACTTTTTCATCCTCCTGGGAATCAGTTCTTGAGAACCCGGGCTGATGGACCTGTACGCAGCAGCACGCCCTGGTTGACTTTGGTGTTCTCCATGTCAGGCAAGATCATGGTGGCTGGCTTCGTTTTCCTGTGGCTAAAACATCTACGTGTGCTCCTTTCCTTTCTGTTGCCATGACAACACACCTGGACACAAGCACTCTAGGGAAGGAAGGGTTTCTTTTGACTTACCATTTCAGAGGGTTAGAGTCCGTCATGGCAAAGAAAACACAGCAACACATGCTGACTGGTTTCAGGGCAGCCACATACAGGAAGCAGAGAGAGAAAAGGTTATAGGACCATTATGTGTATATGTATATTATATATATATATATATATACAATTTAATGTGTATGGGTGCTTGTACACTATATGTGTACCTGGTGCTCAAAAATGCCAGAAGTGGGTGTCCTATTCCATGGAACGTCACTGGTAGTTGTGAGCTACCATATAGGAGGTGGAAATTGAACCCTAGTTCTTAAGAAGAACAATGCTCTTAACCATTTAGCCATCTCTTCAGTCCCAAGGCTCTGCTTTTAAAATGATCCATTACTTTCTAAAACGGCACCGAAAGCTAGGAATGTAGTGGCAAACATATGTGCCTGCTGGAGACATGCCACATCCAAGCCAGACCACCCACCTGGAGACATGCCACATCCAAGCCAGACCACCCACCTATCAGCTTAATCTGTAACCACTGTGGAATGCCTGGGTATCCATCCAATCCTTAACCTGCTCAGAGAAACCAGCGGCCAGAAAGATAGAAACGTGTCTCCTGGAGTTTGTCTCCTTAAGAGAAGGTCAGTTAACAAGGAAGGGCTTGCCATGTGGGGAAAGTGGGCTTACAGGACGAAGGGTAAACTGAGGCAAAACCCCTTTAATCAAGTTGCAAATGATAAGAGATTTATGAGATGTGATGCCAGCCATGCCAGTAGCTATGCTGCAGGCAGAAGGAAGTACAGATGACACTGACCCGTTGGAGGGACACTCCTGTGACTGTAAGAAAATGAACAGGGGACAGTGAGGGGAAAGGATATGTGGCAGTGTCTGCTCAGGGGAAATATACCAGTGGGCCCACTGTCACTATGGAAGTGATTGTGTGTATCTTTTTAAAGATGTGTTTACTATGTATACAGCATCCTGTCTACATGTATGCCTGCAGGCCAGAAGAGGGCACTAGATCTCATTATACATGGTTATGAGCTACCACATGGATACTGGAAATTGAATTCAGGACCCCTGGAAGAGCAATCCCTGGGATTGCAACCCCATAGGAAGATCTTAACCTCTGAGCCATTTTGTGGCAGTGGGGGATGGGGAACTGGGGGTAGGCACTAGAAAGTCCCAGACTCTAGGGAAGTGAGAAGCTCCCAGGTCCCAATGGGATGATTTTAGCAGAAACAAAGGGGAGAGAGAATTTGTAGAGACCGCCTCCAGTAAATAGGCACAGCTCAGAGTTGAAAGATGGGGCCACCCACCCATCTCAAAATTGTTAACCCAGAAATGTTCCTGACCAAAGGAAAGGCAGGGACAAAAAAAAAAAAAATGGAACAGAGACAGGAGGAAGGGCCATCCAGAGACCGTCCCACCTAGGGATCATCCCATCTGCAGACACCAAATCTTGACACTATTGCTGATGCCAAGAAGCGCTTGCTGACAGGAGCCTGGTATGGATGTTCCCTCATAGGTTCTACCAGCCCATGACCAATACAGATGCAGATACTCACACCCAACCACTGGACTGAGCCCAGGGACTCCAACTAAAGAGCTGGAGGGAGGACTGAAGGAGCTGAAGGGGATTGCAACCCCATAGGAAGATCAATATCAACTAACTGGCTCACCCAGAGACTAAACCATCAACCAAAGAGGATACATGAAGGGAGCCAGAAATCCAGATACATATGTAGCAGAGGATGGCCTTATCTGACACCAATGGAAGGGGAGGCCCTTGGTCCTGTGGAGGCTGGATGCCCCAGAATAGGGGGATGTGGGAGTGGATGAGCAGGTGGAGGAGCACTCTCACAGAGGTAAAGTGAAGGGGGGATAGAGAGGATGGGATGGGAGGTTTGTGAAGGGGTAACCAGGAAGGGGGATATCATTTGAAATGTAAACAAAGAAAATGATTTAAAAAATATATATATATGGCAGACTGCAGGGCCACACTACTGTTGCTTGACCTGTCGCCATGAGTGCTTTATTAATGTATGTCTCTTATACACTTATGCTTTCCACAAATTCTTATAAAGTAGACATGTCTCCACACAGAGAGGAGACATGGCAGTCATTACCACTATAACATTTATTTTCATGAAATTGTCCAGTTTCATGCTAAAAGTTGATTAACAAGAAGTATTTGGTTGATAAATTAAAATGGGAAGGAATGAGGTGGAGGTGTGGGTCAGCAGTTAAGAGTAAATACTCCCTTTACAGAGAACCTGAGTTCAGTTCTCAGAGTCCATATCAGTGGCTTACAACCACCTGTAGCTTTAGCTCCAGGGGATCTGACACTGTCTTCTGGCCTCTGCTGGTACCTGTAGTCATATGCACTAATGTACACTCATTTGCATTCCTGTGCACTCACTCACAAGCACATACACACACACACATATACACACATACACACACACAATTTTTAAAGAGTCTTTTTAAAAAATAAGGGTAATGTCATAGGGAAGAAAAGGGTAAACTAAGAAGAGGGTTCACTTGGTACTGGGATTTGTGATAGTTAATTTTAATTGTTAATTTGACATAATCCATAATCACCCAGGAAGAAAGTCTTGATGAAATATTGCCTAGATTATTGGTGTGGGTGCATATCTGTGTGATATTGTCTGGTCTAATTGATGTAGAAAATTTTATCCTATTGTGGGTGGCACCATTCCCCAGGCTGGGGATCCTGGACTAGTGTAGAGATGGGACTACATGAGTGTTGAGTTGGGGCTGAACACAGGTAACCATGCTTTAATTTTTCTCCCTGCTCTTGACTATGGAGTGATAAAAGTAGCTGCTTCAAGCTTCTGCAACTGCACCTGCCCACCGTGATGGACTATAGAATGGGAGGGCTGTGAGCTTAGAGACTCTTTCCTAAGCTGGTCTTTGTCAGGATATTTTACCAGTGACAGAAATACAACTAGGACAGAGACACTTGTAGTTTGCCAACCAAATGAATTTCCCCTTGTTTCTCACTTTGCTAGAGATCTTCAATTTTGTCCAATAGTGTACACCACTTGTCTTAGTTAGGAAGAGACGCCATGACCAAGGCAACCAAGGCATCTTATAATGGACAACATTTAATTAGGGCTGGCTTACAAGTTTAGAGATTTAGTCCATTATCTTCAAGGCAGGAAGCATGGCAGCATCCAGGCAGGCATGGCTCTCGAGGATCTGAGAGTTCTATATCTTGTTCTGAAAGCAAACAGGAGAAGACTGTCTTGCAGGCAGCTATGAGTTGTATCTCAAAGCCCACCCCCACAGTGACATACTTCCTTCAACAAGGCCACATCTCCCAACAGTGCCACTCCCTATGGGCCAAGCACCACACCATTTTTTCAGCCATGTACAACTGTTTTCTCTGAAAAGTGATCTTTCTCCCAGGCTTAGAAAGTGCTATGTCAGGTGAACTCAAAGCTGGATCTGGAACTCCTATTTGTTTCATCAATGAGTAGTGTAGGAAACTGCATATGACCCGTTTTGTTCATTGAAGCATGAGGAGGTTATGAAAAATGGATCTTGTACTTTAAAAGATGGAGGTAGTGGTTAGAGAGATGTCTAAGTTCTTCAAAACACATGCTGTGTTTGCAGAGCTAAGGTACAATCCTAGCACTCACATCACTTGGCTCATGACAGCCTACAACTTTCAGTTCTATGGCACCCTTGCATCTCTCTCTCTCTCTCTCTCTCTCTCTCTCTCTCTCTCTCTCTCTCTCTCTCACACACACACACACACACACACACACACACACACACACACACACACAAACTAGGTTGGTAAGGGAGAGACCTCTGGATATTGATAAATTAGGAAAGTGTGGTTGAGACTTCTATATCCATCTTATCACCATGAGGACACATACTTACCTCCTGAGACAGCTTATAATGATTACATGGCTGGCTCTGAGACTACCTACTCAGAGTTACTGGCCTCTTGTTTTAGAAAAGAATGTCAGGGGAGAACTCTAAATATATTTGAGAAAGTACCTTCCATCTATTTTCTATCTATCTGTCTGTCTGTCTGTCTGTCTGTCTATATCTATATTTCTTATCAGACATCCATCTTCTATTTATTGTTTTTCTATCTACTATCTATCTATCTATCTATCTATCTATCTATCTATCTATCTATCATCACCATCATCATCATTTATCTTGTTCTTTTATCTATTGCCTATATGTTTATATGTATCTCTATACCATCAACATCTTCTACATTTTCTATCAGTATCTGTAGCTATTTTTTATTTTGTAAGTCAAGTTGCAGATTTATTTGTAATAAGGTAAAAAAAAAAGCCTGTAAATCTAGCAACAAGGAATCATAAAATATTATCATTAAATATTAGGAATGCTTGTTAAAGGGTGTTTAGAAACCTTTACAATATATAAGGAAGAAATACACAAAATATAAAAATCTCATGTATATAGTTCAGAAGGAGGAGACAGAGATCACAGGGAAGAGACAGGCAGAAAAGTAGCAATAGAATAACTCCTGGGTAGGAGAATTACATGTATGAATTATGTTGGTTTTTATACAAGTTTGTATATTAGTGCTTTTATTTTAAAAGTAGATAAAAGTTGATAGCTTTATAAAAAAATCAAAGAGAGATGATCCAGAGATTTCACTGTGACCCACTTTTCTAAATGACCCACTGGGCCCCCAGGCCCACCTTCCTCTTCTATAGCTACCCCCACCAGGCTCCACCATCCACACAGAGATGTCACAATCACCAGTGTTGTAAAGAGAGATGGCTCAAGTGGGTAAAGCAGCTGTGGTGTAAGCACTGAGTGCCTGGACCTAGACCCAGCACGCTCATTAAGACCCAGGTACACACTTATAAACCCAGTAGTGGGGAAGCAGAAACAGGAGGATCACCATGCTCACTGGTAAGCCAACCTAGCTTATCTCGTGAATTCCAGGTAAAGGTGAGAGACCCTGCTTCAAAAGCAAGGTGGTCAGAGGGATGGTCATCATAGCCATGGCCACCCTGTCTGTCTATAAACAAGCAGGCACAGGCATGCTTGTGAAATGTGCACATATGGGAAGGAAGAAGACAGAAAAAAGAGAGGGAAGATAAGGAGGACGGATGGAATGATGGAAGAAAGGAGAAGAAAGAATGAAAGAAAAGAAGCAAAGAAGGAAGAGAGGAAGGGAAGAAGGAAGGAAGGAAAGAAAGAAGGAAGGGAAGAAGGAAGGAAGGAAAAAAGAAGGAATAGAGAGAGGGAGGGAAAAAGGAAGGAAGGAAAGAAGGAAGAAGGAAGGGAGGAAGGAAGGGAAGAAGAAAAAAGAAGGGAGGGAAGATAAGGAGGAAGGATAGAATTATGGATGGAAGAAAGGAGAAAGAAGAATGAAAGGAAGGCTGAACAAAAGAAGGAAGAGAAGGGAGGAAGGAAGGAAGGAAGGAAGAAAAAAGAAGAGAGGGAAGATAAGGAGGAAGAATGGAAGAAAGGATGGAAGAAGGGAGAGAGGAAGAATGAAAGGAAGAAGGAAGGAAGAAATGGAATAAAAAAGGAAGGAAGGAAAGAAGGGTGAGTGAGCCTGTAAGGGGCACATTGGGAGTCTCTCTCCCTCCTCTTCTTGTCCCCTGCACTTTCCCTCTCTTATGGAGCTAAAGAGCTACTTTTCAGTAAAGAGTGTGTGCCTCAGTCAACATAGGCATGTGTTGGGCAACTCTGGAAGCATCCAGACATACCTTCATTATCTTTACCTTACTCAGCACACGGCCCATAAATCACCAGCTACATCTGTGAGCACTGACGGACTCTGGTCCTCACTGTGCCTCTCAGGTTAGGATACTGAGGACGAACAGTGCTGGGTTCTCATTACAAATGCTTTTCCAGCTCAGGGGCCAAGGCAATATGAAACTCGGACGTGCAGATGTCACTGCCAATGTTGCTGCATGGTGCAAATTAGGATTCAAGTCAGCTCGAGTCAGGCAGAGACTTGGAGCCTCTGAGTTAATTTATGATAACCCGCAGAGGCCAAAATGAGACAGGATCTGGATTCCTGTCCCTCTGTGATGGGGAATAATTCTGGGAATAATTCTGGTATTATCAGTTAGAGGTAACATTTACAACTAACCTATTTATCATTTCATGATACCAAGGCACAGTCTTATCCTGTCCGTGGTTATTGACATAAGCAGCATGCGATCAGATAGCCTATATGCCCTGGTTCTCTCCAGGGCCAGTTTGTTTGCCATATGATATGGAAGGAGACACAGGATCAGGCACAGGGTCTGTTTTGTTCAGCAGTGTCATCACGAGGATGGCCGGCTATCCTGTGTGACTACCAGGATGAAGTTTGGGGTCCTGCACCATCAGAGTGTGAGAGGAGGACTTGCATGCATAGGGGTTGCTTGGAATGTGGTCATCTAAGCAAGTGTGAGCCATGGACAACATGGAAGATGGGAACTCAGCATGATGGGATGCTGTCAAGGGTTCTGATAGAGATGCTGTACTAAATGTAATGTGAGAAGTGTCTGGGCTGGGAGCAGTGGCGTTCCTGGCTCACCAAGACCTGCCTGCTAAGGTGTACACAAGTGAGGCTTGGAGCTGCTAAGGTACACATGTGTCAGGCCCAGGGGCTGCACTGATAGACTCACTCCTGCCTGCCACCTTCAGGTGTCACCTTTATACAGGTGCCTTGCACCGCCAGATCTCACAGCACAACTGCCTCATACATCTGGGAGGTTGGACTGGAAGAAAGTCAGGGTCAGGTTGGAACAAAGGGTAAAACGTGTCTG
Organism: Mastomys coucha; assembly: GCF_008632895.1. NCBI lineage: Eukaryota > Metazoa > Chordata > Mammalia > Rodentia > Muridae > Mastomys > Mastomys coucha. The sequence goes on along the minus strand of NW_022196906.1, from coordinate 111,063,627 downwards.
AGCTGGGGCCCTCTATGCAAAGTGACTCTCTACCTGCATGGAACTCCAAGGAGGTGACTAAGGAGATGCGCTGTGGGATGTTTTGTGTTTAGCAGTCCTTCGGATTATTTCAGAGGGCAGAGGTTGAGAGAAGTTGAGTCTATGGTCTAGAGTTCAACTTTTTTACTGAGTAACTATTACATTCTGGGAAACAGGCATGATTAGGACCCCTATAAGATCCCAGCCTGAGCCGGGCAATGGTAGCACACACCTTTAATCTCAGCACTTGGGAGGCAGAGGATTTCTGAGTTCGAGGCCAGCCTAGTCTACAGAGTGAGTTCCAGGACAGCCAGGGCTACACAGAGAAACCCTGTCTGGAAACAAACAAACAAACAAAAAAAGATCCCAGCATTCAAGTCAAAGAGCTAGTCACTGCAGAGCAGTTGGCCTAGGGGGCGTCTAATGAGGTTGCATGGGAAACCAAGGTAGAGTTTCAGGGAAGTAAGAGGAGATTATAGATAGTCACACCTTTGTATATGTGTGTCTGTTGGTTTTGGGTGTGCATGTATATCTGTGTGTATGTACATGTGTATACATATGTGTTTGCATATGTTTAAGTCTGTCTTTGTGTTCATATGTTGTTTAAGTGCATGAGTAGATGCATATGTGCATATGTGTGTGTATATATATCTAAAAGAGCATCTGTGCATATGTATATATAGCCGTGTGTATATGTTCACATGCGTGCACATGTGTCTATTTGTGTATTTATGTGTATATGTGTGCATATGTGCACATGCATGTGTGATTTTGTGTGTATTTGTGTATTTGCATGCACACATGTGTATGTAAGTGTGCACATGCAAGTGTGTATGAGTGTATGTATAGTGTATGTAGTTGTGTGTATATATGTATGTGTCTCTGCATGTGTGTGGAGGGTAAAGATGACTTACTAATGTACATTATTTATCCTTATCAAAACTGAAATCTGGAAGCGCTTTCCGGTTGGGGTGCCTTGAGACCATACAGTGGCCTGGCTTTAGTGACAGGGAATCTCCTTACTTCCTCCTGTTTGTATTTATGCTTTACTGTTAATATCTCTCTTTTCTGGTAGCTAGGTACTCACATTTGTCGAAGAAGTGATAAGGAGGCACCTACAGCTTGTTCCAAAGTTAGAAGTTGCTCTTGGTAGGAGAAAATGTTTGCACCTGGCTCTGCAGTCCACGCAGCCTGAAATGCAATTCATCAACCATTCCCATCTCAAAGGGCAGGCCAGGCAACCCAGCACCGAGAAGTCATCCTTTTCCAAACGATGGACTGGGTGGGAAACTTGCAAGTCTGCAGAATGCAATTACCCGAGTGGAACGTAAGCCAGGGCCATGTCGGCAGGCCCTTCCCATATGCCAGGGAAGGGACCACCAGCTCTGTTGAGGCCAGCAGCCACCATCTCAGCTCCAGAAGTCACCAAAATGGCAGACAATTAAAATGCCAAGGGAAAACTGAACCTGATATAATGCTCACATCCCTTCATTGGAAAACAAATATTATTAAGGTCTTAGAAGGCTCAGCCTTCCATGATCTTTGAGGAAAGAAACGTTTCTGGATGAAGAGGTTAAATGTATCCACATCAGCTCCTCTCTGATGTGATTATCTGTCACACAGATAATCGGTAACACAGAAACTGGCAAAAAGGGCCTTCCCAAGCAAAGCCACTGAGCCCAGAACACTCACCTACTCACCAGTTGTAAAATGGGAGAACACTTACTGAGCTGTAATAGATGGCTCTTTTTACTGCCAGTGGATGGAGAAACCAAATGACCTGGATTTCTTTACCAAGAAAATAGGTCAATGGCTGTTGACTGTGGCTAATAGAAGTAAGCAAGGATTGGACAGGCCTTTAAAAGTCACCATGTGACGAAGCAGTGTCAGACACACACAGCCCAGCTTCCATTTTATTATGGGACCCCTGTCTGCTTTCTTTGTCCCTGGTAACATCTGTCCTTTCATATGGAGGGTGATGTGCGTGTGTGTGCATGTGCGTGTGCGTGTGCGTGTGCGCGCGCGCGTGTGTGTGTGTGTGTGTGTGTGTGTGTGTGTGTGTGTGTGTGTGTGTGTGTGTGTGTGTATGTGCGTGTGTGTGTGTGTGTGAGAGAGAGAGAGAGAGAGACAGAGACAGACAGAGGGAACATAGACCTAGAGCAGTGGTCACAGGAAGAGAGGGTCTCTTCTCCCCTAGCCCTAGGACTAGGGCTTACAGATGCACACTACGCATTCTTCTATTATATTGACGCTAGGGATTGTAAGCCAGGTCCTCCTTGTCTCATAGCAAGCACTTTCCCTACAGAGCCTTCTAATTAGCTTCCAGGAGGGTAACTGTTGAAGGGGGGGATAGAAGAATATTAATCTCTGCATTATTACATCATTCACCTAGTGCTCCAGTCACCCACCCCACCAGGGAGGAACTTGGTAATGGCATTAAGCCACAGTTCATATATATGAAATATATATACATGCATATGTATATATATTTCCTTTGATGGGATGGAAACATCAGTGTTTCTAGCCTGTGCGAGGAATAGGGAGAGGTACCTCTAGGCTAAATGTCTTTCTGGCTAAGTGCTTGCCTTTAGGAAAGTGACATCCCTGGGTTCCCATGTAAGTTAAGTTCCTTCCCTGGAAAGCCACAAGAACACTCCAGGGCTCTTCTGGTAGATGTTTGTTGGAGGATATGTGGCTAATCCTGAAACTCTCTTGGTCCTTCCTCCCCACTGGACACAGGAAGATGTAAACTATTAAGGAGTCTTACTTGACATTCAACAAAAAGGAAATTTGCCATAGTAGTTCCTCGGGATTCTCTCTGCCCCCAAATTTGGAGAGCAGAGAACCTGACTTGTGAAGGCTGGAAGGGGTGAGGCTAAGTTAACTGGACGCAGCCATGGCTCCCTTATGAAAGCAAGCCACCCCTCTGCTTCATCTCTCGTGTCCCCACCCCCTTGTTATCCCTTACTCATCTCCAACAGGAGGTGACTAGGTTTAAGATTGCCACTAGTTTCTCCATCATACAAAGTCAGACCTTCACAGAAGACCTCCCTTGAAGAGCAGAGGCCATCCAAGGTGCACCCTCTGAGTTCCTGCAGGAGTACACAGTGGACCACCTTCCCTGAACTCCAATTGGAGCAATTCCATGTACTTATTCATCGTATTTCTTAACTCCTTTTCTTTTCTTTCTTTCTTGATATTTTATGAGTTTATCTCTCACAGAGGGAAATAGAGAACCAATTAGTTCACATTAATCCTGATCCCTACAAACTGAGGGAACGCATGCTACTGCTGTTTAGGGCTATAGCTTGGACTAATTACCTCCTAGTTTTACTAGCCCTATATAACAGGCAACCTTGTACACGTTTTATGGGGAAGCTGGTTTTCTGAAAGACTGAAAGTCGAGTAGAGAATGAAATAGGTGCCGAATTACAGTCCCTCCTAAATAATATTCCTTAAGGTGGGTAAACTCTTCAGGGCTAAAGTGCTAACAACAAAGACCATATAGGTGAACAATGATTTCTAAGTGACCATTATTTGTCTATGTTCTTAGCATTTATGGGTCTTAGTAAACAGTCAGTATATTTATGCCCCTATCTCACCACTTTTGGTCACAAAGCTCCTGAAGGAAAAGAAGTAATTATGCCTCGTGACTGTAAGAAGAGAAGGATTCAGCATGAGAAGTCTCCTGTGGAAGCGATGGGCATAGATGCTGCCAGGAGTGCCCAGAGTCTCAACTTATATCCATCTACAGAGACATTCTAGAGTGTGCTATACATAGCCTGGAAGATGCCTATCCTGAGTCCACAGCCCAGAACCCCTACAGAGAGCCAGGCATTGGGGCATCTCTGACTCTAGTGCTGGGGAGTAGAGACAAGAGAACTACTGGGGTTTGCTGCCTGCCAGCCCAGACCCAGGTTCAAGGAGAGACCCTGTCTCAAAGGCCACAGTATGGAGAGCCACAGTAGAGGACACCTGATGAGTGTCACTAGCTCACGTGCTCTCTCTCTTTTTCTTTCTCTCTCAAGCGTGTGTGTGCATGTGTGCATTTGTGTGTGTGTGCGTGCACACACACACACACACACACACACACACACACACACACACACTACCCTCTACCAAAGCCCTCCTCCTCCTGATGTGAGCCCTATGGGTGCCAGTTAACTCACATCACCCTGCCCCCATAAGCAGGCTTATCTTGTTTTGGCAGTGAGTGTATCACAGCACTGTGCAATATGTGAGTTACGAAGTAGCCTGCAGTGGTTACGCACTCCTGTACTCCATGCCTGAGGAAAGCTGAGACTCCAGCCAGAGAGTCCGCCTGGACAGCCAGTCCCCCAGGACAAGGTGCTATCTGATTTGTTTGAGTTTTGTTGCTGTTTTTTAATTTTTGTTTTTTTCAAACATTGCGGTATCTTCCCCAGGGTCAGGAAGATACTGCAGGTCACAGGGTAAAGAACAGACAAGAGTGAGCCAGAAATTCAAGACAAAGACGAGAAGGAATTCCTTTCCTCGGCCACACGTTTCATGTTTTCCTTGGCAGAACTTTTCGGCTTTCTCTATTCTCTCTGTTGCAATCAGAACACAAATCAACTCACCTATTTACGCTGCAACCAAGAAGTACGCTGGTAGAAAAGAAGAAAAATTAGACAATGGTGTACTATCATGACCTCTACTTTTCAAACTGTGTATGGTAAAGGAATGTATTTTATTTTTTTAAGATTGATTATGGAGAATGTTGTTATAAATGGCAATCAAAATGATTAGAAAAAATATAGTATGAGAAGCAAACTTTCAGGACCCCAAACATGGTGACTTAGGCACAAGAACCATGAAATTAGGAAGATGTTGCTCTACTCAGAAGGTTGAGCCTTATATTGGCTGGTCATGGTTGCACAAGTTTTGCCAGTCAGCATTAGTTCCCTTGGTCCCTTGGCCCTGCCCATTTCATCCTCTTCTACCTAGGTTTGTTCTCTCTCAACTGGATCTTCTTCATCTGTGCTTGTTGTATGTTCTTCTGTGTATGCAGGTGTATGGTCTATGTGTATACATGTGTACATATATGTGTGTTTACCCGTGTGTGTGTGTGTGTGTGTGTGTGTGTGTGTAGAAGGCAACAGATGCTGGACTTTACTTTTTGAGATATGGTTTCACTATTCTGGAACTTGAGCTAGTGGCTAAGGTGGCTTTCCTGGGAGCCTCTGCCTCCCCAGCAGTTACATTCCAAGTGAGTTCCTCTGGGCTTGGCTCTTAGTGGGCGTACTGTAGGAACTGAACTCCTGCCCTCCATCTTGTGTGTTGGACACTTGATTGATCCAAAGAGCTATTTCCCTATTTCCTTACTGAGCACTCCCTGGTGTCAAGGAAGGACCCACACAAGTCATTTCACATATCAATTTGTTGTATTAAAAAAAAAAACCAGAATTTCTCTATTACTAAGAGGAAATAACCAGCTTAAAGTTAGAAGATAACACACCTCTGGCAATACCATTCAGACATATGTCAAGGGCATGTTGTATCTTTGGAATATCTTTTGGAATCTGTAGGGAAAATTAAATCTGGGGTATGTTTTGTTTAGTCAGTTTGCAATGTAAAAATAATTGAAAATATTAACCATTGCTACTTATCATGAAATATGCATTCTACCAAATCTTTTTCCCCTGTAGGACCTGTCTCTGTGGCAGTGGGTCAGCTACAAGTACAGATGCCAGACTGAGAAAATAAAAACACAGAATACCTGGATGATTTATAATCTCCACTAAGCAATGTGTCCTCTTTCTAAATATGGTCCAGATAGTCCATGGGACATGACACCTGTAGTACTGAGGTTATACTCATGTCTTTAAAAATGCAGTTAATTTCCTGAAATTCAAATTTACTGGAGAGCCTGTGTTCTATCTGGTAATTCCACATAGTAGTCTTTTAGTATGAATTTCTGTCAGTCTGGCTTCCCCCAACCCCACGTTAAAAATCAACTCAACCAAATTAACTCTAGCTGTATAATCCAAACCTGTTCAGCTATTGGCAACCAGGAGCTAAAACCTCAATAAAAAATGCCAACGATTCTTTGAGAAATTGTTTCTCACGTGGCAAAATATCCAGCCATCTCTGCCATCTTCCTCCTCCACTGTTTCCTCTTCTCCTCTACTTCTTCTCCTTCTGCTTCCTTCTCCTCCACTTCCTCCTCCTCCTCTGCTTCCTCCTCTTCTACTTCCTTCTCCTCCTCTTCCTTCTCCTCTGCTTCCTCCTCTTCTACTTCCTTCTCCTCCTCTTCCTTCTCCTCTGCTTCTTTTCCTCCTCTTCCTCTTCTCCTTCCTTCTCTTTTCTGGGTTTATCCCTTTACTTAATAAACATGTTATTAAATCTCATAAAACATTGTGCTTGAGAATATAAAGTGAAGAAGGTACCTGAATTTCCTGTCTGTGGAGCTTACAGATGAAACGAAGAAATGCCTAAACGAGAACAATAGCAAAAGTTGTGCTTAAACCATGAAACCATATAAAGGCTCTGCATCAACCATGTCATGTGGATATTCCTTGGTAACAATGGTCTATCTTCAACAGTCTCCCATGATAGAGATTCTATTGTATGTATTTGTTTATGGGTGGGGGACAGTGTCTTGACACATTTGTGGAAGTTACTGCTCACAGCATGTGGTTCTCTCCTTCTACCGTGTGGGTCATCACGGTTGGTTACCTACTGAACCCTCTCACCTGCCTAGTGGTTTGATTTTGTTTATGACCAGTCCATGGTTATTCTGAGAAACTTTCCAAAGTTGCTCTCCTCAGCCTTCTGGGATGTATCCTTCTTATCACACTAGTGTACGCTTCCACCAGGAACAAGCAGTGGACAGCAGAAGCTGGAAGCTTGGGCTCAAATCACTGTGTATGCTGTGTAAGCATCCACTGCTGGTGAGCAGACAGGGCTGTTGGACTCAGTGATGCTGGGAAGTTCAAGTCTTGGTAACTGTACCAGCAAGGAGAGCCGGTGGGTGTTCGTGCTGCAGTGTTACGTGTGGTAAGTAGAAAGAGAGAGGCTAGAAGAGAAAGCATCCTACCAGGATAACAGCAGCGACCTATGCATGAGCTTCCAGGGATGCGCGTAACTGTGATAAAGTACTCATTGCAGGAAAAGTCGGAGCAGAAGCAAGAAGTAGTTGACAATGTACTTCAAGTTGTTTCTTAGATATAAAAAAGAAGAACGAGTCATACGTGAATGTCTGAAGTTTGGCAGATATGGAGTCCTGAAGACTATCTGAAGACTCGGTGGATAGTATCATATTGGTGTCCTGGGTTATTTAGTAATAACTTTGTTACAGTTAACAGCGTTCATTGGTGGGGAGACAGCTCAACAGTTAAGATCACAGTTACTCTGCAGAGTACCCAGACTCAGTTCCTACCACTCACTCACATGGTAGTTCCCAGACTCAGTTCCCACCACTCACTCACATGGTAGTTCCCAGACTCAGTTCCCACCACTCACTCACATGGTAGTTCCCAGACTCAGTTCCCACCACTCACTCACATGGTAGTTCACAAACACGTGTAGTCCAGTCCCAGGGGATCTGCTGCCCTCTTTTGGCCTCTTTGAGCACTGCACACATATGATGTATACACACACACACACACACACACACACACACACACACACACACATGCGCGCGTGCGCGCATGCACGCACGCACACACGTACACGCACACACACACGCACATGCACAGGCAAACACACACAAACCCTTACAATAAAATAAACAATCTTTAGAAATAGAAGACCACCCAGCATCATGGATGTCCTTCCTGGTGATAGGCTAGTGCTTTTCTTCCCCTGGACTTTAGGCCTTGTCTGTGCTCTGGCTGTCATTCCCCTTTGACCACATCTGTGTATTCATTACCTGTCTTACTGCTTTGACAGTATCTGACAAAAACACTGAAATGAAGGAGTGTTTTATCTTGGATCAGGATTTAAGAATACTGTTCACTATGGAAGGGAAGGCAGGACAGCAAAGGTGTGAGGCAGATGTGTCACATTGTATTCATAGTCAGGAGCAGAGGGGGAGAAAGAGACAGATGGGGGTGGGGTAAACACCTCCGTTTTATTTAACCCTAGACTCTATCTCATGGAATGGCATGGACACATTTAGGGTTAGTCTTTGCATCTCTATTAACCTAATCTAGAGAGCCTGTCACAGACATACCTCAAGCTTCCACCAGAGACTCTAAACTGTCAGAGAGGCAGTGAGACTTAGCCATAACAGTCAGTGTAATTAAAGTGCGATAAGTCACCTCACAGGAAGACACAGGTCTTTTTTTCATGGACATCGTGAGGACAAACGGTGGATGTCTGTCTGCCTCTGTTCCTCAGACATTCATTCCAGCACCCCCATTACTCCTCCTACATGTGGTGTGTTTGCCAGGCCATTTTAAAAGACAGAGCTTGTCTGCAATGGGGCCCTCTCCTGCCACACTGCACATCTCATGAACCTAGGAGCACTTGCGCCCTCTGATGCCCTTTGCTGTCTCAGAATTTGTTGGTTAGTTGGCAGGCTTGGTGCAGAAGTCTTCTGATTTAGAGAGGGACTCAAAGCAGTTGCTTCGCACTTCCACTTAGCCATTTAAATGGAGAGCACGATTGCTTCCTCAGAGCATAAATGCAATAGACAATATTCTGATAGGAGCATCCTGTTCCTGAATAGCCACAGATACTGGTGTGTGTGTGTGTGTGTGTGTGTGTGTGTGTAAGGGACAATATGGGTTTTACAGGTCTTGTAATTCACTTGGCATGACTTCAGGAAAGCCTTAAGTGTGTAGTGAGGATTCTGAGGCTAATGGCCACTGATGCCCAGAACAGTCCGACAGTCCAGTGAAACAGAATAGCAGTTCGGAATGTGGCAATTTGTGTAGAAATTGTTGATAGCATCCATTCGCACTGAGGATATTACATATAAGTGGACTATTGCTCTGAGTGAGAATTTAATATTTTTTAGCCTTTTGTTTGTAAATAAGACAATTCCCCAAAGCCAGGCCTTTCAAGGTGAACACCGATGTCCTTGATGAGAACTGGTGAAGGGGCCTTGGGAGCTGTGTTTCCCAGTGTGAAGGTGGCAAGTGGGTCACGCGGGATGACAGTGCCCTAAAGCAGATGCCTGACTCTCAGGTTGGAAGATCTGGATGCAATCCCACTAAGACACTCTCTGCTATGCTTAGCGGTCCACAGCAATCCCTTCCCAGGTATTTCAGTGACGTCTCTCCTTGCTGCAAGTAAAGAACTGACAAGAGCAACTCAAAGAAGGAAAAGTTTACTCTGCTTACAGTTTGAGGCTCCAGGCTGTCATGGGAGGAAGGCATCCTGGTGGGAGGACGCTAGTAGTCGAATAGTGTCCCCCAATCAGGAAGCAGAGAGAGATGACCTCTGGCGTCCAGCGTACTTTCTCTTCTTTGCTCAGTCCAGAAGCCCAGCTAATGGCTCAGTGACACCCATGTCAAGTTCTCACCACCAACCATCACATCACACCAAGGGGGACTTAGCTGGAGATCTCCCTCTCCAGCCCTGCCTTGGGGTCTTTGCCCCTGGATGACTTCATGGTAGCCCCTGAGCTATGGCAACGCACACTCTTAAGACATAGAGGGTTTCCTATGTCTGCCATTTCTTCTGTTTGGCTTGCTTTCCCTCCAGCCCTAGGATTCAGGCTGGCATTTAATGGAACATGTATGACATGCTAAAGGTATCCGCGAATTCTTCAGGTGTTTACTTAACCGATCCTCATGATCCTCAGGAAGTAGGTAGTGACATAGTGAAGAAAGTGAGGCACATGGAGTCTGCAGAGGAGGTAGGCCGGAACAGAGTCACCAGTCAAGGCTTTGGACATTAAAGGCTCCAACAGCACCGAAACCCAGGTCTCGGTTCATACCCAGCTTTGACCGCAAGGCCCCTTTTAGGGGAGCAGTTTCCTAAAGATGCTTTTTAAAGCCAAGCCCAGCATCCATGCTTCCCCTTGCTTTAAGTCTCCTTACAACACCAGGAAGCTCCTGGCCTCTGGCCTCATGCATGTATCCTTTGCCATGTGCCCCTCACTGGATCTGTGCTGTGAAAGAAGAACCAGTTTTTGGCCTCTGTGTCTCTGTACACCCTGTACCAAGGTCAATGCCTAGGCAATGATAAAGAGTGAAACGGATGGGCTAGCTACATGGCTCAGCAATTAAGGGTGTGTGTCACCATGGCTGATCATCTGAGTTCAATTCCAGCAAAGGATCCTACACATTAGAGCAGAGAAAACCAACTCTCAATGCTTGTGTCCTGACCCCTACATACATATGCGCATGCAGTATATAATAAATAAGCACACTCTTTTAAATGTTTTTAAAAGAGTGAAACTCTCCAAAAGCACACCATGAGTTGAGGGACACTTGTTTATTATGTCCAGAATATTTTGTTCTCCAAGCATGTTCAGAACACATGCTTTGTGTCTGGAGCCATGCTAGTTCTTAGGGCTACGGAGGACATGGCCCACTGTTCTGAGTTTAGAAGGTCATAGGAGAAATGCAGCCCAGTGGGTCTTCCCTAAGAGAAAACCAACTACAGCTTGGGAAGTGAAGGTTTAGGGAAGGCTGCTTCAAGGGGCATACCCATGCTCACAGGGGAAGCCAGGTGTGAGCTTGGAGATCGCACTACCACCATGACCTCAGCTCAGTGGGACTCAGAGCTGGACCATGAAGCATAAAAAGTGGAATTTACAATCTGATTCCAAGCAGAAAGAAAGGACCAACAAGACTCCCAAAGTCTTGACAAGTTCTCTAGAGTCTGGAATTCACTGAGCAGGGAGATGTGGCCAGAAGACATTGTGATTGGTGCCGATTTTGTGCCTGATTCAGTTGCTGTGCTTCTCCATTTCATGGATGGGATAACTGAGGCCCAGCGTCTCCCCTTTAGAACATGGGTGAAGCGGTCTTGGTACGCTTCCATTCTACTGCCCTAGGGCTTCCCATACCAACCCTCCAACCCAAGTTCTGACTTTTGTCATCAAGAGATAGCTGTGTTGGTAGAGTGTTTGCCCAGCATGGGCAGAGCCCTTGGTTCAAACAGCCAGTCCCCACAGGAACCTGGTACATTAATTGATTCATGCCTGCAATCCCAGTGCTGGGGAATTGAAGGCAGGAGGATCAGAAGTCAAAGTCATTCTGTTTCATAGCAAGTTTAAGAGCAGCTTAGGGTATCTGAAACCTCTTCGTTTAAAACGAAAAAAGAAAACACATACACCCACACCCAGAGAGAGAGAGAGAGAGAAAGAGAGAGAAAGAGAGAGAGAGAGAGAGAGAGAGAGAGAGAGAGAGAGAGAGAGAGAGAGAATGAAAATCGGCATAAAAACCAATGTGATATCTCTGTGTCCTTGTCTTTCTGCTGGTTCGGCTGGCACACAGATTTCAGAACTGAGCTCGGAGCTAAGGAGCCCAGGAGCCCAGGCTGTTACCGCATGAGTGGCGGGTGGAACTTACGCAGAGGTGGCATCCTGTGTATTGCAGTTTCAATTCTCCCTCCATGTGAGGAAACTGCCTTTGTACCTGGAGTCTTTTATCTGAAAGGACGGCTGGAGTGTTCAGCAGACTTGGGGGAGTGGAGAGGCACAGAGGCTGGCTGCCCACGCTCCGGGCATGCGTGAGCACTCCCAGCAAAACACAGCTGGCACAGCTAATTTTAGCCTCGCCGCCGCCTTGCAGAGAAACCCTTTAAGGAAATATATCGTCTCTGAAACAATCTGTATTATAATATAGCAGCTGATCGACATGTCAGAATATTATAACTGCTGGGGAGAAAAACTCTGACAAGTAATTATGAGTTTTTGTTCAATTTTTTTTTTTTTTTGCAATACTTACAAAGCCACGAAAGCGTCAAGAAAGAGCAAGAGATAGAGATAGATAGATAGAGAGAGAGAGAGAGAGTTATTTTATTCTCCAATAAGTGAATACATGTAGAAATCGCTTTGATTTTATTTTTAAGAGATGCATTAAAGCCACAAAGCAATTATTTGTGATAGTTAAGGCAACCCCCTTGTTGAGATGGGGCTTGTCTTCCCCTCAGAGGTACCCAGCTGAGAATCTCCACTTTTTCTCCTCTCTTGAACATCCTCCAAAAACGTTGGTTTCATCTTCAGGTCCTGGGTTCATCTGGCTTTTAGTGTGTTAACAGATTTTGAAAAAGCTTTGAATACACTTTTCTCCCCACTTAACTAGAAAGGTTGGCACTTGTGTGTAAATACACACACACAAACACACACACACACACACACACATACACACACACACACACATAAACACACACACACACACACACATTTCTCCTTCCCCCATGCTCCCCTTGCAGGGCAGGGTCTGTTTTGTTCAGCAGTGTCATGCCTCACCTCTGGGAACTTGGCGATTGAAGAGGAGAAGGCAGCTTGGGAGTCCCGGTCACAGCAGGGCAGGGAGGGCTGGGCCATGCCCCACCCAGGCACTTCACAGACAAGCTGGGGTTCGGTTCCACCCGCGGCTTGGCTGCAGACTCTGCTCACCTTACTGTTCCAGATAGCTAGCGGAGGGGTGGCAGCAGTCTCTTTCTTTCCTTTTCTTTTTCTTCTTCTTTTTCTTCTTCTTTTTTTTTCCCCTTGGAGGAAATACTGCAGCCTTCTGGACTGTGTGCCGGCTCCCTGGAGAGGCTCTCTCAGTTCCACCCACTGGCTGGAAGGAGGGGAAGTGAGTGCGAGGGGCAAGGCCAGCCGGAACACACCATGTCACTCTGGGAACCAGACAGCAGCGACTAAGCCTGCACGGGTTTCTTTTTCTTTTCTTTATTTTTTTTCTTTTTTCTTTTTCTTTTCCCCCCAGTTTTTTCCTTTCCTTTCTTTTTCTTTTTGCCCATTCTTTCTTTCTTTTTTCTTTTTATTAAAATTTCGTTTTTCCACGGTGGGAAAGAGACACACGAGAGACCGAAAGCTGTACTGCAAGGATTCCGAGTTGTGCTAAAGGATTTTTTTTTTCTTTTTTTCCTCCTCCTTCGCCTTTACAAGCGCCTGCGATTGACACCACTAGAGACAGGCTGGTTACAGAGCAAACTGCTTCATCCAACTGCTTCATCCGGACTGGACCGGGCAGCTGGGAGGAACCAGGCAGGCAAGAACCGGGGAAACAGACTGGGGGTTTCGCTACGGATCTCAACCCTCATCTGTTTTGGTTTTTGTTTTCTTTTTCTTTTTCTCTTTTCTTTGGTTCTTTTGTTTTGCTTTGCTTTGGTTTTTTGGTTGTTTTAAATTCCTCACGGTGTTGGAACTAGTGAGTGCCGGAGTCTCCGAAACCTCAACAGTCACCCAGACTGCCAGGGACAGTGGATTAAGAGAAAGAAGCTCGCCTGCCTGGGGCATCATACACCCTGTTATTCAGTTTCCTGCCTCGGAGATAAAGATCCCAGCTACATGGGCAAACGCCTGGATCAGCCACAAATGTACCCCCAGTACACGTACTATTGTCCTCAGTACCTCCAAACCAAGGTATGGCTGGACCCGCGGGTTTCTGAAGGCAGCGTGGCGCCGGGCGCTCCTCCGGAGCGTGGCAATCGGACCCTTCCCTCACCCTAGCCCCCATCCCCTCTGCCGACCTCTTTCAAATTACTAACAGTAGGAACGCAGTTAACAAGCCAGAGGAAGAAGGGAGAGGAAGCCCTGAGTGTAGCTTTCTCTTTAAAGACGGGGGACTTTCAATGGAGTGTTCTTTTGTTATTTAGCTGCAGACATGCCGGTGAGGTGGTTGAAGTCTCTTGCAGGTGAGCAGGGATTTTTAGAAAAGCGGGTCCCAACAGACGTTCTCGGGGCGAGGACATTGTTTTAGGAGCTTTTCTAGTGAGCTGTTCTTTGTGTGTGAATCTCAAAGATGTGGGCACCCCCCCTTCCTCCTTCCTTACCGAAAACACTCTGGGGTGGGGGCCACCTAAACTTTTCATGGCCTAGTGCAGGAGGAAAGAGGAGCGCCAGGAGGCACCCACCAAAGTCTTTCAGAGTTTGCTGAGCATGGTTTGCTGTTGTTGTTGCTGTTTATTTGTTTTTGTTTTTGGTTTGGACTGTTTTTATTTTATGTGAAGGCTGACTGAGATGCTCCGGGGGGCTAAAAGAATTATTGGCTTAGCACCCATGGCTTATACTTTTAGACTGGCCCCCACCCCCATCCAGTCAGTTACCACTAGGAAGTCTGGATCTGAAAAAAAAAAAAGGCATGGAATGTAACTGATAATAATTGGACTTGAATTGGTTAAAGACTTTGGGCTTTGTGTGAGCATGTGCTTAAGTGATCATTAGGGCCCGAGGCAAGCCCATGAAACTGAGCAGGGGGCAGTGCCCACCCTGAACTTTTTATCCTGCAGTTAAGACATGAAAGAGGTGAGGTGAGAGATCCATGCTCCAATCTGTCAATTCGATTGGACTTGATTTGGGGGGGTAGGGGGTATCATGTCGGATACTCTGATTTCGTAATGAATTAGCCAGACCCCTCCCTCCATCTTCTCAGTAACTCCACATGCGAGAGCAAGTAGGGCATAGCTGAGCAGTATATGCGGTCACTGAGTTCTCTGGCATGATGAGGGTTTGGTAATTTACGCTAAGGTTGCCTCCCATTTACTCTGTCTCATCAGACAATGCCCATTTGAGGGCCAAACTGGACAACAGCCTCTCAGGATTGCATTAAAGGCTGGTGTTTCTTTTTCCATTTTTTCCCCCTTTTAAATTGCTCTATGCTATGCCTTACCCCTCCAAGGTCGACTCACTTTGCTTTCTGCCTTTGTGCCCACTTAGTTTGGGCAGCGGCTGCTTAAACAGACCAGCCTTCCTGCCTGGTGCCCTGAGTATTAACTCTTTGGGCAACTTGGTAGACAGTGCTGCCTACGACTTTAAAGGAATGGTCAGGCGAGTTTAAAAAAAAGAAAAAGAATACCCACGATCACTTTTTCTCAGCAAAGAGACAAAAGCAATGAGCTCCAGGGTTGCCTGAAAAATATCAAACATTCCAAACCTTTTACTCATTTGGCTAAATTTTTCCAAATGTTTCCCCAAATTGTGCTGCTTCTGGTTTTCTGGTGCCATGTAAGACCACAAGAGAAACTTTTGATTGAAGTTTGAGTGAAGTAGTTGGGGCTTTTGTTTTGTTTTTCTCCTAGATGGCCTTTAATGTCGTGTTACTAGCAGGGAATAATAAATGCTGGGGAGAGTTAAAGATACAAGGTGCTAGGTGAGTGAGCCACTGTAGGAAAGGGAGGGAGGAAGGGAAGGAGGGAGAAAGGGAGGGGGAGGGAGAGAGAGTAAGGGAGGGAGGAAGGAGGAGGGAGAGAGGGAGGGAAAGACAGACAGAAACAGAGACAGAAATGGGAATGAGGAAGGACTGCAGTAGTAATTTGAAGTGTTTTGCCTGAAGATAACTGAGAGGTTTCTCAAGGCTGTTTGGGGTCCTGTATAGCCCATGGACCCTGACAGCATCTCTGGGTCTTGTTACTTTCCAGCCAGCCAAAGGCATCAGGGGCTGCAACATTTTTAGGAAGTTAGGTTACTTGGGCCTCTTAAGCTGATATTTGGGTAAACAGATCAGGGCCAGGAGGGAGTGAATATGAAGTGAGCAACTTGGGTTTTCACGGTAGCTCATCTTGATGGTTATGTTGTAGGACTTCAGCTTGGCAGCTTAGTTGTCATAGATTGTTTTGGTGTCTCTGGAATGACAGACGTTAATGACATCCCAGGAAACTAGAGATTTGAAAGGTTGGATTCTGAGCAAGTATCAGTGTGTTGTTCTGTCTGAGCATGTGGGGATCTTCTGACAGGCTTTATCCGATGTCAGGAAGCCTTTTCAGGAGCATGCAGGGCAGGAGAGTACAGTTTTCATGGGACCTTTGCCCCTTACCTACCTACCTGGCTCAGAACAGTACTCATAGTCAGTTACAAGGGAGGGTGTTAGCTTTACATTTATTTGACAAGCCTAGATGAAATTCGTGGAGACCCACTGTTCCAGCATTGACGTCTGGTTACAACTTAAGTTTATTGTTACAGCCAATGGAAATCATGCCCACATATAAAGAATACTTATATTTGATAGGAATAGAATTCTATGCTTGATCAAAGTCACATCCCAGGGACATCAGACCTCGAAGGGCTGTTTAAAGTCAACTGTTTTTCCTTCCTAATATAAAAGGTGTGTATGCATGGGGCAGGGGAGGTGGAGTTTTCTCGGAATTTTTAAAGAATCAAAAACAGTGTTTAGCATCATTTTTAGAAAAATCTAAAGCAAACACAAGAAACCCCCAGACTCCTGCTTTGTACTTAAATAGTGAGATACTGGACACAACTTCTAATTGCTTGTGTGAAAACAACTTGAGTTTAGTAGTCTAACAGTCGAGGCACATTCCGCAGATGCACGCTGTAGTTCGGGATGGTGATATTTCCCCATGTTCTTTCTTCTTGTTTCTGGTTACACAAAAGCCTAACTTTCTGCTTTGCTTTAGTTAAACAAAACTAGAAGTCAGCTCTCTCTGTTTCATCTCCTAGAATAATTTTCCAGATGCTTAAAATGCTTTATAGGAGACATAGCATACATGTAGCCTAGATAAGAGAGTAACTGTTATGTGGCCTTAACTGCACACATGTCATGTATTTAAATGACATGGGCACTTGGCCCTTGGCTGTAGCTGTGACACATAGCTGTGCTGCTGGGCTGTGCTCGTGTCTCTCAGTATTCTGGCTCTCTCTATTTTTTGGACTGGTCTATATATAATCTATCTATCTATCTATCTATCTATCTATCTATCTATCTATCTATCTACCTATCTATCTATGATTTTTCTTGCTGGAGAAGAGAATCTGAGGGAGGGGCATTATTTTTGGTCTCAGTGGAATAAAAAAAAAGCCCAATAACATGCTATAATATTTAAACAAGTGATATGGCTTGATTTTAAAAAAGTTTTTCAAAGTAAGCTGCTGCTTGGACAGGTCGAAGACCAATCTGTAGCTTTAGAGAAGAGCGGTCTGAAAACAGTACATCATCTTCCTGGCAAAATACAAAATGGCATTGGACTCTTGCAACTCCACATTTTTCAAGGCTCCAGAAAATCTACCCACTGGGTTCTGAGAGTCCAGGTATATTCTCCTGTGAATATGAGGCACAATGGGTAGGGGTGTTTCTCAACAAGAACAAGAACAACAACATGCCAAACAGTCAATAAATCAGTTGAAAAAAGAAAGCTCGGGAAGGACGATATGCTTGCTCACTGGTTGGTGAACTGGTTGGTATTCCTGGATACTGGGGGAGTCAATCACGTTCCTCAGCCTTCAGAACGAGCCCCCGGCAGGTGTCTTCTTTCTTGCTTTGACATAACCTTCCAGGCTCCCAAGCTTCCAGGCTACCAGCCCAGGAAACAGAACTGTGTTCTTCTCTCTGGCCAGTCCGTTTCCCCAGAACGTCTTGAAAAGGAGTTGAGACTAGTAGACCCTTCCTGGGTTCCTCTGGCTAGAGGCACTCCGATGACATTCAGAGTAAGATCAGGAATGAGGGCGAGCAAGTCTCACCCAATGTGTATTGACTTCAGCTTCAAGTACCACCATTGGTAGCCCAGCCTGCTGCCTCCCACAGAGTCTAGTCTAGCTTCGGTTATGTCACAGAGATGGGTTGTGCCATAGAAAGAGCCTATACTTAAAACAGGAGGAGTGAGGAGTGGGTAAAGAAAGGGGGCTTCTAGAGGGCAAAGGGACATTTGAACCTGTGAACGTTTAGATTCTTCAAAAGCAAAATCATTCCTCACACAGTTGTCATGTAGGCACAGGAACACAAGCGTCCAGGAGGGAGCGAGGGAGGTTGGGATTTCTTCCTGCTTCCCGCCTGGCTTTGCACTTGGATAGCTAGTCCTTGGTAACTTGCCAGTTGTCTGAAAACAGCCCTTCAAACTCCTAAGTTCTCTCTTCCTTTGAAAGCCTGAAACATACAAACCCGGCTTCTATTGAAAACAAAAAACGAAAACAAACAAACAAAAAAGAAAACTTGCAACCATGGAATATTTAGCTACAATTCCAAATATTTTCCTTTGCTTAGGGGTGAGGATGAAGGGTAGCCTGGGAATGTGATAAATCTTGTTTGACTTATTTTTAAGTGTGCAGAATTTTAATTTGTTTTAAGTAAGAGAAAAAAAATAGCCACAAGGGTTTACTCTCTGCATTCAGTTCTTGACTCCTACAGATCTTTAGGCTCAGTGGAGGTGGGTGCAACCTGGTGCAGATTTGGCTGTTTGAACGCCGTTTTCTCTCCTCAGAATGTCTTCTTCAACAGAGGTCAGATTGTCCAGGGACTTCTTATTTTCTCTGGACTCAGAGCTTCAAGGAAGCACCGTGAGGTCCTCCTGGAGCACCTCTCTTTCGTTTTCTCCCCATTTACAAAAGAAATAAGTGAGTTATGCAATAGAAGAACTTTTTATAGGACAGAATAAGCTGTGTGCCGGAGCTGCAGACAGGGACACTTTTCAGGAAGGGACACAAAAGAGGGGTGTGTGTGCAAGTTCACTCAGGGTCTTTTTGGCTTCAGGAATTCTAGAAGGCTTCATTTTGTACTACTGTGATGTTTCACAAATATCCTTTGATATTATTATCAGTCCTTTGGTGTTGAAGAACATCTGTCTTTTCTTTGAAAAGAAACTTTTTTTTTTTTTTTTGGTGTTGAACTTTTTATTCAGAATAAATGGTGGGTGTTTGTCCGCACTTGGCTTCAAGCACTAGATTGAAATTGTTTTGTAACAGTCTCATGCACCACAGCTGTATGTGATTAACTAGTGTAATAGCCAAAGCATGTGAGAAAAGACGTTTTTATGCTATAGTTGTTGCAATGCCAGAGTGCAGATGGGCCTGAGAGAGAGCAACAGGGAGTGGGTCTGGAGCAGGGAGTGGGTGTGTGAGCTGCGCCGTGTCTTCAGGATGTGTGTTACTATTTTTTGCAGTAGTGGGAAAACATTGAACTGTTTGGGCTATTTTTGAAAAAAAAAATGTTTTCTGGAAATGGAAACAGATGAATACTAACAATTGTTTTTAAAAAAATATGCCTGTGTGTGCCCTAGTGTGGGACATTTAATTAGAAGACATACACCTACTTAATGGGAATGACAGACATACAAAAGCAAATCTTAGAGTGACTCTCCAAACACAAATTCATAAGCAAATTTCACATACTTTTGTGATATTATAAATAATATTTTCATATCTTTCTTCTTAATTTTTTTAAATATTTTAATCTTTGGATTCATGTCTGAAAACCTTCAGGGCATTTTCCGCTAAAAAAATATTGGTGTGTCAGTATGGTTCAATTCTTCAGAGATAACAAAATGGGAAGGAGTATATTTGTTTTGAAAGATAATGGGAAATATAATGCATGACTTTGAGGGACTACGGCATTCCCATTGACAATGTTAAAAGTTAGAAAATGACACACAAGGTCCTGAGCTTTGCCTCTGTGTCTGTACTGATGGCGTTTAGGGAAGGGTCTGGGCTCGTGGAGATTTGTTATATTATTATGGCATTTGGGGGTAATGTTGGTTCCCTAGAGGTTGTAGGTCTGTGGGATTAATAATACTAACACACCAGGCTGGGAAGGTGCCTCAGTGTACTGACAATCTATGCTCAGATTCCCAGAGTCCATGAGAAGGCTGGCTGCAGGACCAAGTGTCTGTATTCCAACTGTGCCTAGAGAAGAGAAGCTAGAGAAGCTAGAGAAGAGAAGTGAAGACAGCTGACCCTCAAGGAGCTTGAAGGCCAGCTAGCCTAACCAATGTTGTGGCAAAAAGACCCAGTCTTAAAAGAGGTAGAAGGTGAAGAGGGGTTCCCAGGGTTGTTGCCCTCTGAGCTCCATGGTCACACCTACAGTCTCACACACTCACACACAAGTAATAATACAAAACCATATATACAATATATAATAATTAATACATAATAAACTACAATATATACATGTAAGATGTATGGCTAGTGGCTGTTTTCAGAGCCCCTGGAAGTGTCTATAGAATTGGCTATTTGGTTTCAGATTTTAGACTTTAGACATTCAAAAAAGAAAGAAAGAAAGAAAGAAAGAAAGAAAGAAAGAAAGAAAGAAAGAAAGGAAGGAAGAAAGAAAGAAAGAAAGAAAGAAAGAAACAAACAAACAAACAAACAAACAAACAAACAAATACAAACCAGGAGGCATGGTCAGAGGTGAGTTGACTTTTGGGTTCTTCTAAGTTTTCTTTCAGGTTGATATCGGCAGCCAACTTGTACACAAAGACTTTTTTGTTTGTTTGTTTTCCATTTACGTTTATTACTCATTAAATAATACTGTTTAGACTCAGATATATGAAGATAGCTTTGCAGTGTGTTATTTCAACCTCTCATACATACCAGTTCTGAAGAGGATGTGTGTAAATGAAATGGTTCTTTTATCTGTTGGGCATTCTCTGTTCTACCTGCTGGGGCATTGGTCCATTGGTCGGTTTCGTTCACCCTGACCCCTGCCCACTATAACATTTGGAAATCCTCTTTGTGGACAGTCCAGGTTTCTTTGCTGCTCTGCTGGCCTTGGGAGGTTACCTGCACTGGGTGCTTTCCATGAACTTTTGTTTGGTTCTTTGATGCTCTCCAGAGAGCAGCCAAATGCTGCTTCGCAGGGTATAGGAGTTTGACAAATATAGCTGTGCCCTTCACATCTGAATCCCAAACACTGAGAGGAACCCATCCATCACTCAGGAGTGGGTGGAGAGGGGTGGGACAAAATGACAGGCATCATTTAATCATCCCCATGACGGCTATGTCTGTGGCGGCGGGCAGTTAAAGTTCTCTCTTCTGAGTGGATTCGGTTCACGCTTATCCAAGACCTGGCAGTGAACATGATGTCTCCCACTCCGTAGCTTCTGGTCCATAAGGGAGAGGAGGAACAGACACTTGCGTATGGACAAGTTCAGAAAAAAAGCTGAACTTCCAGTGAAAATACTGAATACTCTTCATTCATGAATGGATGTGGGCGCTAAAGTGAATGTAGAAACAACCGTTGAGAGATGCAATTATATTTAGAATGGGTTTTGTAAAATGTGCAAGTTCCCAAGTCTAATAGGAGTCTTGGAAACGTGGACAAAATACTACAGTTACTTAGAACATGATATTATGGGGGTGGGAGGGGAACAGTAATACCTCAAAGACATATCAACCCCGTGATTAACACTGGACAATCCTCTCTGGAAATCGCTTTTCTTTTTCTTGCTGAAGATCATTCTTCTTCCCCCTCCACCCCCACTAAGCTGAGTTAGTAAGACAAAATATAGAATGACCCATTTTAAATAACTTCACTTTTAATCTTTGCCAGCCATGTGTTGGTTTGGTATGATTTAGCACATGGGTTCTTATTTTTCTCTTTATGACCGCCATGTTTACGTTCAAAGCAAGAGGGAGGGAACACAGCCATGAGGGGAAAGGCTTTGCTTCCGACCATGACCTAGTCTATCCACCTGCTAGAGCTGCCTTTCCTTTCATAGTTCAGAGTTAAGACACTGGCCCTAGGGCTGGCAGGCAGGATGGCTCAGGCTGTAGAGGGGTTGTGCAAAGTTTTAAACCTGGCTACCTGAGTTGGGTGCCCAGATCCCACAGTGGAAGGAGGGAAACGAGCCCCCACAGTTGTCCTCTGACCTAGCTCCACTCAGCTGCTGTGGTGTACACACACCTGCACGTGTACACACAAACCAGACACATGGTAATTATTAGCACTATAAAGCGATTGCATGCTTCCCTCCCAGAGTTGGCTGTGAATGATCTTTCTCTCATCTTACTTTGGCTGACTATTTCTACCCTGGATATTGATCATTTGTGGAGTTCAGTGAGGATTCTTGAGATCCCATCTTCCCACTTTTTTAAAAAAAGTTTGTTTATGTGAAGATGTTTGATCCTGAGTGAGTCTGTGTGCGAGACATGCCTTCGTGAAGAGGGTGAGAGATTCCCAGACCTGAAGTTGCAGATAGTTGTGAGCTGGCTGTGGGAGCTGAGTCCTCTGCAGGAGAAGTTCTTGCCCCTGAGCTCCTTCCAGCTCCCATCTTACTGTTTTATATTGACCATTTGCTTTCTACTCAATTTGTTTTACTGACTGAGGACAACTCAGCATGGAAGAAAATGGGAAACATAATGGTAGCTACATGAGTTTTTTAAACCAGATGGAACATTTTAAATGATTTTTATGTCATATCTGATGGATTTGCTGATGTGTGTAAACTCTTATGTTGCCAGCACCGAAGTAGACAATAGCATCCTGAATGTGACTTAAACCAGTGCATTTAAATTTGATCAAAGTCCGTTTTCAGTGATCAGATAGCTTCGAATAGAAGAATCTGGATGAATGAGTATGAAGTTTGGGTTGATTTGAGGTATATTATATTCTGATAATTCAGTCCATTTACTGTATTGATTTAAAATATCAAAAAGAAATGTTTTCTGGAAAACCAACCCTTACAAGCTTTCATATGATATAATTACTAATTTTGATATTTAACTTCTTCTTTAGAATTAAAAAATCTTTTCTTTGATTTGAAGTGTATTCTTTTGAGAGTTATGCCAATCTCACTGTTGATTTTATTTTAGACTTTTGGCCCCTGGTCTCTTGTCTGATACAAGGCACATCAGTTCCTGTTTCTTTCTTAGCTTTAGAACAATGATTTTTTTTAATATAAACTATGGGATTCTGATAGTATCCCTCAGCATCGAAAGAGATTTTGATCACTTTGCTTCTGAAACACTCTGGCTTCAAGCAAGCCTACCTGGTCTATGCATTCTTGTAAATATGAGCTCCCCTTTTGAATACCGTATTCTTGCAAAGTTTAAAAAAAAGTTACAGGCAAACTGTTTTTGAGGCACCAAAGTTATCACACTAAATAGGATGATAAATAAAAGGCACCAAGGTTTATGTTTGCTTTACAGTTCCATTTTAGGAGTTTAGGAATCTTTTGTGTCATCATACGCTACTTTTGTGGGTGGCCTTCATAGGCTTAGATTTTTCTCTAAACCTGTTTTATTTAGGGTTCTTGAATACTTCATTCTCCCTTCTAGTTCACTGAACAGAGGTAGGGGAAAAGAAGGCTTATAGGAAAAGGGTGTTGTGGACCTGTTTAGAAGTAGTTCTTTGTGTTGATTCCACTCTTTGTTGTCAGGCTACCAGCAGTTCAGTCCAATAGCAAACACAAAACACGAATCAGTAGCAGTGGTTCAATCCAGCAGAAACCACAAGGCTCCACCGAATCACTGTGAGTCAATGAAAATGGCAAGACTTGGCTGGAATACCACGAGAAGTTCTTTGGCATGTTTCTTTCTACAAAGTGAAGACCAGTGAAGAAGTGAGACCAGCGAAGCACTGCAAGGTGAGCAAAGCCCAGTGAAGACCAGCGAAGTGTAGCATGGCATTGCCATGCAAGAGCAATCTCTCCCTGTTTATGAGGTTCCTTTTATACTCCTTCCAAACACCATGTGCTCTCTCAAGCATCTGCTCCAGAAAAACATCACATGCTCTCAAGCTTCTGCTTCACCAAAACATCCTTTCACAAGATAGCTTCCAGAAAAACATCACGTGGTACAACAGAGTTTCTAAAGAAACCAGACATTTCCACTTCAGGCCTTAGCTTCCATTTGCTGTGGCCTTTGGGATTTCAAGAGATCTCTATTGGAAAACATCACCGACAGTCTTTGGTTGATCAAAGTGGACACATTGGATTGACCTGTGTCAGTAAGGAACAACTGCAAGGTCCAGATCTTACTGCCATTTTTGTTCTTTGGGGTTGTCTGTCAGAGACAGATCTGAGTGGAGCTGGGTTTCCGCAGGCTGCCAGATCATAGTAGGAGGCAAGTCAATGCCATGATACTTTTGCTATTTGGTGATTTTTCTAGAATCTTCTCAAAGTAGCATCATGGGTCATAATTGCTAGTTGCTTTTGTTCTGACAGTTCCCATGGTCTCTGCACTTTGGGGAAGTTCCCTTGGCATGCAGAATCCATGTGCCTCCTGAAGAACATGTGTCTCCATGTGTGTTCATTTCAACTAGACACATCATTGCTTTCACATAGTAGTCAAGGCTATCTGTCTCTGTGCTGCTTCTGCAACACCAAGAAGACGGCTTCTTTCCATTCTTCAGAGAGCTTCCTTTCATTCTTTTTTTTTTTTAAGCAAGAGGGAGTGGGTCTTGTTCTGAAGCAATTCACAGTCTCCCCTCCTCAGTCTCCTGTGATGGAGTGATGGGATTCTAGGTGCAGATCACCTTGCCCATTCATTTTCAGCAACTTATTTCAACACCTGCTGACCCATCTTATAGGCCCAGAGGTCCTGTTTTAAACAGGATCTTTAGCTACACATTGAACTTCATTTGAAGATTCAGTGAATCATCTTATAAAAATCTCTTCCATATACAGAATACAAGCATACGCTCCTAAAACTGTCACAGGCATACTTTGGCACCTCTGACTTTCTCTATAGCTATATAATGACACAAATGGAGAGGGACAAGGCATTCCTAGGAAGTCACAGATCTGTTCACTCTGGACCTTGGCTTGGATCTATTCCCTCAGGCCATGGGTCAGATTTGTTCCCTCTGGCCATAGGTGGCTCACAGGGATAGCTCTTACCAAACTGACAGGGGCTGATATCTTTTCAGTTTCTGTCACAAGAATTTTATCTTCTCATGCTTTGAGACACACTGTCAGCATGTCACAAAAGCAATGTATCTGCTTTCTTCCCTCTGTTACTCTCAATAACATCTTTTCAGAATCCTACTGATTGATTTGTCCTAATTAACCCCTAATGATTTCATAACACGTATTTGTCCCGTGGAGAGCAGTGATGTTCAGAGCACTTTATCATATGGCTGCCAAACATGACAAGAACAGAACATTTTGGCAGCTTTTCCTTAAGGGGTGGCTCATGGGAAACCAAGCAAAAGGGACCTGGGAATTGAAGAGGGGGAGCGCGTCATGGCTTTGTCTCCTCTAACTTTTCTTGGAGTAGATGACTGGTCTCCATTCCAGAGCAATCAAGAAGAGCATCGTGGGGCAAAGCCTGAACTCTATGGAAGTCAAGGAGCTGATGGTTTCGGTGTCTTGAGGGGAAAGCAGTCAAGTTGGCATGGACAGCCGACGACCTGTTTCAGTTTGCAGTGTGATGCAGAGTTTGGCAATGTCTGTCATTTTTGACAGACAGAGAGAGACACAGAGAGACAGAGAGACAGAAAGACAGACACACACACACACAGTCAGACAGAGAAAGTCAGAGGACAATGTCACATATTAGTGCTTGGGGGCAGCCATCTTGTTTTTGTTGTGACAGGGTCTTTCACCAGACCTGAAATTTGCCAGATAGGCCAGGCTGACACCTGACTCCATACCTGAAGCATAGGTATTATGAGCTCCCAGCTCCTTGGTCTGGCTTCTGGAGACTGAATCAGATCCTCATGTTTGTGTGACAAGTGCTTTGCACTTGCGCCAACTCCCCAGACTTCTGTTAATCACGCTTGTTGTTTCAGTGGTCTCATTAGTTCACAAGGAGGACCTGTCTAAATGTCTTCCTGGAATTTTTGTTTAGAAAAGAAGAATGTTTTCCAGAAATAGTCATTAGATTCATTTTTTAAAAATACCTCTCTGGGAAGTTCCGTGTGTAAATTAGTCCTGCCAATCTGTATGTGTCCTACAGTATAATTGTGAACAATATTGTTTTATATAAAACAGAGGACAGAACAGTGGTGTAACGTGCAAACTGTGAGCTCTGCAGAAGTGCTATTTAAACACCACTAATGAGACTCAACCACCAGCTCAGAGGAGGACCTATGAGTCATGGTGTCTGATGGGCTCTTTTAGCCCAAGGATACCTTAGACGGGTGGAGCCCAGGAGATGGTGTCCAGATCTCAGTAGCTCCCAGAAAGGCTGCCTGATAGTTTTACTGTTTCTGTTCTTTCCTTTCTGCCATGGTCTCTGGACATACTTCTTCACCTGTGTTCATCTCAGGATGATTGTCACACATGACATCCCTTTTATGTTCTGTCTTGTGTATGTCCTTGACTTGATTAATTGCTTTCCTTGGCTAATTTTATTTATTTATTTATTTATTTATTTATTTATTTATTTATTTATGATTCTCTCATTTAGCTTCTCTTCCTTCCATCCTTCCATCTCCTCCTATAATTACAGTTTTGAGATGGATTTGTCTTTGACTCTTTGCCTTTTGCTCTGAAAATCTTGTTTCTTTTTACCTTTGACCTTTCGGGTCCTTCCTATAGTGTCTTTTGTTGGTTGTTTGTGTTTGCTTGTGTGCCTTCCTCATTTTTTTTTTCCCTCAAAGCATAATGGAATTGGTGTTTGACTTCCTCCTATTAGTGCTCAGTGGTGAATTTGTCTCTGCGTTTTTGAACATGACTAGGCTATTTATGTCTTGATACATTTATGGTAGAGGTACTCAGAGTTATATCCTAGTTAGTCTCATGAACACTCTTTCAGCTTGGATCACAAGTTTTGGTATTTGGACATCTCTATAGGACATCCCTGTGTAGACTAATATTCTATTGGTGGGTTTTCAGACTGAATTAAATCATCTTGTCCCATGTGTCTCATATGTCCCACAGACCTGCCCCAAGGCCATTTTTCAGAATTCTGTAAAATATAAAATGACTTCCCTATATGATTAAGTTACTAAGAGGATATGAATGTCCACCTAAGCTGATGAGTTTGCTGAGACCCTCATGGTAAGGCACTTGCCACCAACCATGAGCTATGTTCAATCCCTGGAACCTACATGGCGAACCCAGAGAGTAGACCCAGACATGAGTCTGCTGAGACCCTCATGGGTAAGGCACTTGCCACCAATCATGAGCTAAGTTCAAACCCTGGAACCTACATGGCGGACCCAGAGAGTGGACTCCTGAGAATCCCCTCTCATTTCCACATGTATGCCATGGTAGACACACTCACACAGCACATGTAAAGATGAAATAAAATAATGAGAGGTCGTGTCAAATGGCATTCTAGAGAATTAAAGAGCCTCTGCGCTTAGGACTATGCGGGAACATAGACCCAGAACACTATATGATTATATGAAAATATTAACCTCAATTGAAATTTGATTTTGAGTTGGACTTCTTTTGAATTTTCTACACCAGGCAGAACCCTTTAGGTTTCATTTATAGTGTTTTTTAATGTATCCATATTTTAATTACATTGTTATTGTTAATATTTATAGAAAATATAGTCTTTCTTCATAATTCATGAACATTTAAGAAGGATTTCTATTACAAAATAATGCACTGAGCCATCCAAGCCCCATCATGGGGAAGCTAAGAATCTCGCAACATAACACTAGGCCATTAGAGAACTCTCCATATTAACCAACGTTGATAAGTAGATATGTTCTTCATAGAATTTTTACCCCTCACTCCTTATCCTTCCCTCTCCTGCCCCCTTCCTCTCCATCTCCCCACACTCCTTTCTCTCTCCCTCACCTCTCATCCTTTCTTTCTTTCTCCCTCTTTCTGGCATCTTATTCTTTATTTCAGTCTGACCTGAAGCTCTGGGTAACCTAGGCTGACCTTGAGTTCATGAGATCCTTCTTCCTCTGCTTCCTGGGTGTTGAGATTTCAGGGCTGGGACATCATGCCTGGCTCTTCAGCAGTGTTCTCTGAGTTCATGCATATTTGTTTCGGATCTTATAGTAGCTGCTTTCATGTCAATGGTGTTTCCTGTTTTCATGATTGGTGGCAGTGATGGACATTTGGCACATGCTCAGCATGTCATTCATGTTTACGTTTCTTATGGTAAGCATCGTGGCTCTTTTTATGGTTGTACCACATTTTACAGACATGTAGCTCATTGGTAAAGATGATTTTCCTGCCACTATTTGGTCACTATGGATTATGCTGCATATAGCCAATTACTGAATTTAAGTGGTGGGCTTCTGATCATTTTAGCTTCCTTTAAAACATTGATGAGCTTCTTACTATGTGGCTGCTTGGATTCCTACTAACTCATGATTCTGTGGGTGGCATGACTCTGCTGCCTCTCTGTGTTTAAATTCATGTGAAGTATATTCTGCTCCTTTAAAATATTTATTTGTGTGTGTATATTTGCTTGTATGTGTGTACGTGTTACTCTGTGTGTGTGTGTGTGTGTGTGCATGTATATGAAGGCCACAAATTGACCTCCAATATCTTCACCAATCTCTTTTCCCTTTATTTTTTTGAGACAAAGACTCACTAAACCTGAGGCTCACTGATTGGCTAGAATGGCTGGCCAGTGAGCTATGGGAACCTGCTTGTTTCTATTAGCACCAGTTAGAATTACAGATGTAAGCCATCATGACCAGCTTTCTTTGTGGATACTGAGAATATGAACTTGGGTCCTCATGCCATGCCCCACTCACTCACAGACTGACCCACCTGCCAACCCTGTTCCCCTCCAAGAGGTGAGAAAATGCTGTCTTAAGTGAGCTTGGATTGAAAGGGAGCCCTCACACTTGGCCAAAGAAGAATGGGGCATTTCCTCTTGACACCCTCTTAGAACCCAGCAGGGACTCTGGGTTCCCACTGCCACCGGGAAGTCATCTCACAGCCCTTTACCAGGACTCTCTTGCTTGGGATAGATGTCCTCTGTCTGCCACCTTATATGCTAAGTTGAAGGAGACATCAGGCAAGGACACTTTTAAGCAGCACATCTCTCATGGACAAACGTTCATACATATAAAATAAAAAATAAATCTTTTTGAAAACTCACTTTTACAGAGATGGAGAGATGATTCTGTGGATAAAGTGCTTGCTGCTAAAGCATAAGGACCTGAGTTCAAATCCCCAGCTCCTGTGCTAAAAGCCAGACAGAGTGCCATGAGCCTGTAATTGCAAAGCTGTGGTGGTAAAGGCAAGAATTCCTGGGGCTTGCAGAGCAGCCAGCTTAGCCTCATCGGCCAGGCCCAGGCTCCAGTGAAACCTTTTACCAAAAATACAAATGGACAGCTCCTGAGGAAAAACACCTGAGGCTGACCTCCAGCCTCCACGCCCCCCCCACAGTCATGCACACACACATACACACATGCACACACACATACACACATAAACACACACACATGCACACACATATACACTCATGCATACACACATATATTCATGCACACACACACATACACACATGCACACACACATATTCATGCACACACGCATACACACATGCACACACACATACACACATGTACACACATATACACTCATGCACACACACATATATTCATGCACACACACACATACACACATGCACACACACACATACACACATGCACACACATATACACTCATGTACACACACATATATTCATGCACACACATATACACACATGCACACACAAATACACTCATGCACACACACATATATTCATGCACACACACACATACACACATGCACACACATACACACATGCACATACATATACCGAGGGGCAGGGAGGAGAGACAGAGAGAAGGAGAGAGAGAGAAGCAAAAGCAAATAAAAATGTTGGCATTGCATAGTGCACAGTATCAACTGAGTTTGAGAGCAAACATACTAGCAGGGTCGGGATGAGTTTAATAACTAGAAATGAAAATAGCGAGTTTATGTGGGTGAAGAGTTGCTGCGTGTGTGCATCTCAGAGGCCCAGTGTCTGGATCTGCTACTCACTTTAGGGTTATGACACCCAGATTTCATTTCCTTATTTATATTTAACATTCCTCCTATCCAAAGAATGCTTTGCATATCTGATAAGAATGTCTTTGGGGTCAGTGTGAGACTAGCAGTCCTTTGTTTCAGAGTTCCACAAGGAATGCAAATACACTGACATCTGAGGAAGGTGAACTATGGGGAAAAGTGGTTTTCTCCGGGAGATGCTTATTGTCGATCACGGAGGAGGAAGGCAGCAGAAAGGTTGGGATCGACAGCAGAAAGGCTGGGATCGACGGATGCCTGGCCACTGTGCAGCAAGAGCCCTTCTGATGGCTCAGATCAATGCCTTCCTTGAAACGTCTCTCCACTCTTCTGCTCGGCTCTGTGTACCCTGCTCTCCAGTCAGCAAGACTGAGATCTTGCTTGGATTTGCTGTCTGGAATCCTCCATTTCGTTCTTACGTGAAATGTTGGCATTGCTGTTTTGATGTGGAACGCAGCTGAGTCTCTCTCTTTCTCTCTTAGTCCTTTATAGAAAATTCACCCTACAGTCTAAAATGAATATATTGGGAAATTGTCTGCTTTTTACATTGCTATATTTCTACAATACTTGTACTTTTCTCATCGAAGTTTCCGGGATGCCTTTGTCCCCTGGAGGAACTAAATTAGAGGGCGGAAGAGATGTCATTTTCTTGCGAGTATCAGCTCTTGCTTTCCTGGAGTGAAACCTCCTGTTTAGAAATGTCGTGTGTGAGGCCAGTGCTGACCTGGGGTGCGGTGCTGGGTTTTGATGAGAATGGTTCTCTAGATCATTCCTTACAGCTCCATTGTCAGCTGTCCAGTGTTCCTTCAGCTTCCCGGCATTTCTATTGCTAAGTGTTAATTCTACCCTCTTGGCAATCCTCCTTTAATTATTGTGGTTACACTTACCAAGCTTTTCAAGCTCATGATTCAATGGCCATTTCAGAAGTCTTCAAGCTGAGTGCTTTCCCAAGTATACAGTAGCTGCTTAATAAGTATTGACTAAGTGGTCCTTGCATATGTAAGTTTTGTTCTGAGTCTAATATCACTTACTGCTAGATGTTTTTGAACACCTAACCATTAGTTTGTTTCCCTTCTGTCTGTCATATAAACTCCCATGGATGAATGGGCACCTTTGCTCCATTTGTCCTACCTCCAAGTCCCGTGCGCAACATTGGCTGGACACTGTCACATGGCCAATATTTATGGAATGAAGAACAGTCTCACTTGGCATAGGTGGCAGGGAGGCTCTCACTGTTGGTGGAATAGGAGGAACATAAGACAGGCATGAGTCTAGGGTAGAGGGGGAGACAGAGTGTAGTAACACACTGAGCTTTGACCTGAATATCATGTGGATGACCAGCAAATGGGAAAGGCTGAATGACCTTAAGACATAAGAAGTAATGGAGGGGGCTTCATTAATAAAGTGCTTGCAAAGACCTGCTCTATACCCAGAACCTTTGTAAAGAAAATGGGAGTGTTGGCATGTGCCTATAATCCCAATGATTGGAAGCAGGGACAGGATGGTGTCCGAAGCTTGCTGGGAAGCTAGTCTGGTCTGCTTGGCAGGCCCTGAGCTAGTGCGATATTCTGACTCCGAGAAACAAGTGCTTGAAGAGTTCACTGGGCTCCACACATATGCACACACGCATACATATGTATGCGCACACATACACACATGCATATATTGCACACCCATACACACACTCTTGCACACACACTCATGCACATACTCATGCACACACTCATGCACACACTCATGCACACACACTCATGCACACACTCACATGTACACAGATACCCATACACACACAATAATAAAAGTTAGAATAAATGAATGAATGATGATTTAACCTTTGCACATGGCATGGCCTAATAGTCTTATTGAAAACCATAGATATAAATGAAAAGAATGGACATCTTAAATCCTTTCATTTTATTATAAAATTCATACATTTTTACCAAAAAAATTTATAAAATTTTATATAACAGACAACCTGCTATAAAAAAGTAAAAAGTGATGTAAAAATGTTTACATTATATATGTCAAAGGTTTAACACTTTAGAGATAGAATAAGTTTCTAGAGTTCAGTGAGGGAGACAAAGGTCACATGATCAAAAGGACAAAAATCCATAAATAAAGAGCTAGAGATAGGTAACAAGCAGCTAACCAGGTAAATCACTTAGCATTGATGCCGGTAACTAAAACTTTAGTAAGATATGTTTTTACCTACTACATTGTTAAAGAGTTAGACATTCTCTAACACCTGGGGTGATTGGAGCTATAGAGAGATAGTGTCCCAACACCTCCCCCCAGCCCAACACACACTAACCACTCTTACAGAGACATTACTAGCTATGTAGATTAGGGGTCTAAGACTGAATGGATGTACTAGAAATTTTACAAAGATTGTCTGATATATGGCAATGCAATTCTAGATTGATTTTTTTTCAAAAGGGTTAAAATAAGATTACCTTCTCACTGTGGTATTGGTTAAATAGGAAAGATCGTTAGTACCACCAATCAATCAGAAAATAAAATGAATTATGTTATATTTTTCTATGCGGCCATGAAATGGATGCATGCAGATCTATCGACTGACTGAATGCCATGTTGTTAAGTTAATAAAAGGTATAACATGATCTCAGAGCTCCAGCCCTCTCTGTGGTAGCTGTGTCAGTTCCGTGTCAACCTCTGTGTGCATCTGCTGCTATCTGGGAGACAAAATAAAACAAAAACAAAGCAAAGAGAAAAACAAGCGGATAAACAGGGTGCTTTCTTTGTCTGAGTCTTAGGCTGGCAGGATTTCCTTAAAGGTTTGGAATACATTGTGAGGGTCATTTCAGAAATTAGGGGTGACAGCTTGAGCAGAAACCAGGCTCTTTGACAAGAGTGAGTAGGAGTGAGCTACGGCAGGGTGATTGACTCGGGGAATAAAGATTCATAGATGATCTTTGCACCTGAGTGTTTCGAGGTGCGGTGGAGCAGAAAGTTAACCTGTAGGAGATCAAGTGAAACCTAGAAACTCGTGTAAGCATAGACAGAGAAGCTCAAAGTGTGTGGGAGTGAGCACTGGCCACAGTATGTACATGACACGGAAGCATGTGGAAGTGTGCAATTGTCAGTGTGCACGCTAAGACTGAAAAATGTCTTTCAAAGAAGCTGATAGTGGCCGGGCAGTGGTGGCACACGTCTTTAATCCCAGCACTTGGGAGGCAGAGGCAGGCGGATTTCTGAGTTCGAGGCCAGCCTGGTCTACAGAGTGAGTTCCAGGACAGCCAGGGCTACACAGAGAAACTCTGTCTCAAAAAACCAAAAAAAAAAAAAAAAGAGCTGATAGTGTTCTGTGGTTTATTTTGTTTGTTTTTGTTTGGGTTCTTGTTCTTGTTGGTGGTGGTGGTGGAGGTGGTGGTTGTTTTGGTTTTTTGGCCTGGTTGCTTTTTGCATGTGTATGTATATGTGATATATAGACATTGTGCATATGTGTGTATATATGTTATCACATATAGGAACACATCCGGAGGCAGAGGTTGAATCTGGGTGTCTTCTGGGTGACGTTCCTGGGTCACTCCCTACCTTAGGTATTAAGGAGGTTTCTTACCTGACCCCTGAGCTCACAGACTTGACTGGTCTGTTTAGTGTCGCTGTGGGTATTTCCTCTGTCTGCTTATTTACTTCTGGGATTATATGTGAGCCAACACAGCCAGGCAACCAGATGGGTGGTGGGGATCTGAACTCCAGTCCTCACACATACATGGCAAGCACTTTATCCAGTAGCCCATCTCTCCAGGCGATGTCAATTCTAAGGATAATGGTACACCCAGATGGGAATGTGATTTGACTCTGGTGCCAAAACCAGAGGTTTAGTAGTTATCATCACCATGGAGATGACATTTGAAGTGATGAACATGAACAAGGTTACAGGAGTGAGAGCTATGGGCCTGAGAGATGGCTTGGCAGTCAAGAGGACTTACTGCTCTTGCAGAGGTCCTGGGTCCAGTTCCCACATGGTGGCTCACGAACTCTTTTGTTAAATTCCAGTTCCAAGGGATCCTATGCCCTCTACTGACCTCACTGGGCACTGTGTACACATGGGGCACATACATACGTGTAGGACAAGCTCTCATAGACATAAAATAGTGAAGTCTAGGAAGAAATGAGAGTTGGTAAGCAAGCTGGCCAAGAAGCATAAACTCGTGGAAGCTGTAAGCAGAGAGCATTGTTTCTTCCCACCTGCGTTCTGTTTACTCTTCAGCCATGAGTTCAAACCTTCTCCATGCAGTGAGGTGATTTAATTTTGAGCAGAAGAACTGGTAATGAGTAAGAGGGTTTGGTAATCCCAAATATTTGGCACAATGTGTCTAAGCTAATCCTAGCCATGCCTAAAGCAGCCTCCTTATTACAAGACTTCTGGGTTTTTTCCCATGATCCTTTGGAGTGGGTCATTCCACAGTTGAAAAGTCACTATAAGAGTGAGTCAGTGAGATGTGTTTGATTTGTATTTTATTATTAATAATAAATTCACTTGAGACATTTGTACAATTTTTTTAAGGAATTATGGGTATTTTATATACCTGGATAAATAACTGGGGATACTATGAGTGACGTATTTATTTATTTCAACAAACACAAGTTCATAGCATATTTCATTCCTGGGATCAATAAGTGAAATTCTGTTACAACATGTTTTGATAATAATAATTATGGCAATAATTATATAATCATATATTATATATAATAATTATACATAATAATTATATACAACATAATATAATTATATAATAAGTAGCATCTTAAAATCATTTTTTTACTTGTTTGAATGTAATGAATGGGAGTATGTGTGTCTCTCTGTGTGTGTTTCCCATATGTGTTGTATAGACAAATGATTGGGTCATAAAATGTCCCATGTGCAAGGCCTGAATAAAATCACAGGCCCATTTCGTCGTTTTAGGCATGCTGATACAGGAGGTCTCAGGTGAGGCCTGAGAGCTGTTTCTCATTGTCTCCTGGCTCATGCTCTACTGTTCAGAAGACTTCCATGTAACTCCTTCCCACAAAGCCACATCACCCAGTCACATCACTAAGGACTCTGTACTTAGTCCTATGTAGCATGTCAAAAGGTGTTGGTCATGACACCTCTTAATTATATTTCTTTCATAGAGTATATCCACTAACCCAATAGAGTTTGCAGGGAATATGGATATTTAAAACCTTGGTCTTTTTTCTGATTTGTCCACCCTGGACCTGATTCCTTTCTACTATTGAGATATAACTGGAAAAAGATTTCAAGGGAAGCATGAGGAATTGTCCCTAGCATGGCGACACAGAGATTCATCAATTCGCCTTCCAAAAGTTAATGTCAACGCTCACAGGGCAAGCTGAATGTTCCTCTTTCTCCACATGCTCGCCAGCATCTGCTGTCGCCTGAGTTTTTGATCTTAGCCATTCTGACTGGTGTGAGGTAGAATCTCAGGGTTGTTTTGATTTGCATTTCCCTGATGACTAAGGATGTTGAACATTTCTTTAGGTGCTTCTGGACCACTCAGGTTTCCTCTGTTGAGATTTCTCTGTTTAGCTCTGTTCCCTGTTTTTTTAACAGGGTTATTTGGTTCTTTGGAGTCTAACTACTTGAGTTCTTTGTATATATTAGATATTAGCCCTCTATCGGATGTGAGATTGGTAAAGATCTTTTCCCAATCTGTTGGTTGCTGTTTTGTCCTATTGACAGTGTCCTTTGCCTTACAGAAGCTAAGATCAAGAATTGACAAGTGGAACCTCATAAAATACCATCATCCTTCTAATGGTGCCTCTCATTTCTATGAGCTTTGAATGTGTAATCAGGGTGGGATGTCCTTTTCTGTCTGGCATATGTCTTAGTCTCACCTGAGTTGATGGGGGTTGACTGCCTCCAGGATTCCCATGCACCCTGTGCATGCTGAAAGGGTCCAGCTTCTAGATCTTCTGGGGTTGGGAAAACAACCAGAGATCCCCCAAAAAGTGAGCCAAGATAGGCAAATGGTGAGTCTTTCAAAAGGCCAGCGAGGACTACCTCTGTGGAATGGAGTAGTCTTTGCTCTCCTGAGGACTTTGCTGGCCACCCACTGTTCATTCCCTGGAAACAGAGCTATAAGATTTTGCAAAGCTAGAAGGAACACGGAAGTCATCAAGGTGACCCCACTCATAATGAAGACAAGGCGACCCCACCTTTCATCAGTATCCAAAATGCACTCCTTTCTAAAGGCCAGGTACCTATTTAGCTGCATTGTGCAGTGTCTGGTCTAGTCGCCATTTTGTGAGACCTTAGTCTGGAATGAGATGCTTGGCTCTTGACTCTAGCACTAACATCCAAGAGAATGTATGGAGCAAGCCCTTTCTTCCTTAGTAAGATCTGCATCGGTGTGTCTGGAGACTCTCTAGTTTGTTTAGTTTAAAAGCTAACTTTGACTTCATCGAATTTTCCTTCCAGGCCTTTGTAGCACAGGATGGCCCTTGTTAGAAACTGACCAGCATAAGTCCTATAAAGATAAGCATGTGCTTGTGTAAGATATGCTACAAGCACTGAAGAAGGTTGAGCAGGGTGGGTCTACTGTACTAACAGACAGCGGGCAGCCATCCAAATACATATTACTTAATAAGTGGAGATAGATCATACTTTTTCTCAAATAGGATCAATATCTCTTTGCTGTAGGCTATAATCCTTTATAATGAGAAGAATGCAGTCATTAAAACTTGGTTCTAATCATTTTCCAGCTTCAGTGTTTTTTTCTATTATATTTGGTTATGGTGATTGAGGATGACATAAATAACTTGCTCTGTGGATTGTATCTGTGCCTACTTTAGGAATGCTAATTGTATTTGTGAAATGTATCCCAGGTTTCCTGGTTTGGTTACAAAATGTCACCCATGAGTTTGGTTTGGTCTCCAGCTGTTGTTTCTATTTTGGGAGGTTTTAGAACCTATAGGAGGTGGGACCTAGCAGAGTTCCCTAGGGATATCCCCAGAACAGTGGTCCTCAAGCCTTCCTAATGCTGTCACCCTTTAATACAGTTCCTTATGCTGTGGTGACCCCCAACCATAGATTTTTTTTGTTGTTGCTGCTTCATATCTGTAATTTTGCTACCTTTATGAATTATAATATAAATATCTGTTTTCTGAAGGTCTTAGGTGACTTCTGTGAAAGAGTCATTTGACCCCCAAAAGAGTTGCAAGCCACAGGTTGAGAACCACTGCCTTAGGATGGTATATATAGTCCCTAGTCTCTCCTTCCAGTCTGTGAAATTCTTCCACTACCTGGTACAGAAGTCCTGAGCAAAGCCACTACAAACTAGCTTGTCTGAAACTGTGAGCCCAGATGAATCTTTCTTCCTTTGTGTGTTTGCTCAAGCATTTAGGTCACAGCACAATGCTTATTAGGATAGCAAACTACACTAACATTTAGAATAGTCTCTAAGAGTCTGAGAAAAGATGGGTATGACACATTTGTAATCCCAACATGTGGTAGATTGGTGCAGGGGTATCATGAGTTTGTGGCCAGCCTAGGTGTTTGGAAAAGATGATAATATAGATATATAGATAGCTGATAGCAGATAGATAGATAGATAGATAGATACATACATACATACATACATACATACATACATACATAGATGATAGACAGATATGTAGATATATACAGAGATGATAGATAATAGGTAGATACATGATAGATAGACAGACAGATATGTTTTAAACCATATAGAAACAT
Source organism: Mastomys coucha (assembly GCF_008632895.1). Classification (NCBI taxonomy): domain Eukaryota; kingdom Metazoa; phylum Chordata; class Mammalia; order Rodentia; family Muridae; genus Mastomys; species Mastomys coucha. The sequence goes on along the minus strand of NW_022196906.1, from coordinate 111,026,158 downwards.
ATCCAGATTCATCATGTGTTATCCCCACCTCTACTTTCTTCAGATTTCCAGCTAGACCCACTGATTCTAGAATCCTGCTGACAAAACCCTTCCCTCATCCTGACCTGCTTAGAAAGGGCTTTTGTAGCTCTCCCTTCACCCCATAGAAGATTCCAGATATAAACCCTTCTTCTAGGACTGCAGATAATCAGATCACATAATAAGCAGTTCCCCAACCCTCTCCATGCAACCACCTCTGGTTGTCCACGGTGCCCTCGAGTTTTCACAGAATTATAGCCCTCCTTCTTCTTTTAGCCTCTTAGTCTTTAATTATTGTTGTCACTATAATCCCTTGATCCTGTGTGGTTAGGATCTATTACATCTGATCCTAGCGTGTGCCTTGTGAATATCCCCAGGAGCTGTTCTCTAGGCTTCTTGTCCCAAACATGCCTACATGCTTCGTCAACTGCTGTCTTTCCTTGACTTCTCCACAACACCAAATCTCTTGAGTGCCCAATGAACCATCATCTGTAATTGAGCCTTTATCAACCACCCTTAATGACCTTACTTGTCCCTTGGTCCCTGTGTGATTCTGTGACTGCCTCGCTTTCTACCCTTCTTCACCATAGGTGATGCCCTCTTTCCATTGATCCAGCCTTCTGTGGTCTTTTCAACTCTAAGACCTTGACCGGAGCTGCATTCCCTGCCTCAGTTTCCCTTTCACACTCCTGAATCTTCGCAGAGATAGAGTCTGGAGTCTACTTGGTTTTTTTCCCTCTTTAGATTATTTTTGAAGACTTATTTGTTTTTATTTTAAGCATATGATATGACTGTTTGACTACATGAATGTGTGTGTAGTGCATGCACACAGCACCCACAGTGGCCAGGAGAGTGTGTTGGATCCCCTGGAACTGGACTTACAAGTAGTATTAACCTTTGTGTGGGTTCTGGGAACCAAACCCAAGTCTTCTGCAAGAGAAGCAAGATTTCTTAGCCTGGCTGGAGAGATGGCTCAGTGGTTAAGAGCACTTGACTACTCTTCCATAGGTCCCTGAGTTCAATTCCCAGCAATCACATGGTGGCTCACAACCACCTGTAATGGGATCCAATTGCCTCTTCTGATGTGTCTGAAGACACATATACATAAAATACATGAATAAGTAAACCTTTATAAAAAAAGATTTCCTCTGTTGAGTCATCTTTCAAGCCCCTCTTTGAATGTCTTTACTGACCAAGCCAAGCCAAGCTCTGCTGCTTTCCCATGTTTTAATTCCTTTCAGAAGACATTGTCTCATTGATGCTGGGCAGGCTCTGCACTTCCTCCCTTTCTTGTTAGAACACATGCTCTGTGGCAACAGCCTTCTCACCCGTCACGTGCTCTTGTGACTACAGAATTATAGCCAGCAATTTGGGTGCTTAACACATGTTTGTTGTGAGCAACTGGTTGCCCCTCACGTATATATCTGTGTCCCATTCTCTTGTCTAAGGTCCTGCAGCAGATCCGGAGCCACAGTGAGGAGTCCTTTGACTTTGATGCATTGATTTGTACTCTTAAATCATCTCTTTAAGTCAGGGTGACACTGATCAGTACTGGATGTGCCTACGGAAGCCTTGGCTTCCCAACCATGTTCCAGGAGAGACCTTGAGCTAGCTGGATCCTGAAATCACAATGGCTTGTTCACCTTCGGTCCCTTATGCTGTCTCTGGACCTCCTCTTCACCAGGACTTGATGATGACTCCTGTAATGAATTAACCACATCCTCTTTAAGGAGAGTGACTATCCCGAAGTAATTGTTAAAGGGGGAAGTTTGTTTCTTGCTTTGAAAACATACAAAGATGTTATCAAAACCATGAACTGCAGACATTTGGAGTTTGGGTCCCACTCGAGCCCAGCAGTCTCCAAAGAATGAGCCTTGATAGAAAATGCTAAATCTTTGTCCACAAGACCCATGACACAAAGACACGTAGGGCAGGGGTTCCTGTCTATCTGTTGTTTTCTGTATCTTCTCTTTTGAAACTTTAGAGGTTTTCCTTTGAATGCCTCAGTGTCTGGGCTGACATGTAGAGCACCTCATCTCGCTTTCCTACTGTGCCATGGAGAGCACCTCATCTCCCTTTCTTACAGTGCCATGGAGAGCACCTCATCTCGCTTTCCTACTGTGCCATGGAGAGCACCTCATCTCCCTTTCCTACTGTGCCATGGAGAGCACTTCATCTCGCTTTCCTACTGTGCCCTGTTTCTTATTCAGGATGTTACCAACTCACTGGATAAATGCTTAGCTCCATTGGTTTGAAGACAGTTCCATACATTACAGAGTCCTGATCTAGTCTCAGGAAGGTAGTTTACTCTTTCTTTGTTTTGTTTTTGTTTTTGTTTTGTTTTGTTTTTTGTTTTCTTTTTGAGACAGGGTTTCTCTGTATAGCCCTGGCTGTCCTGGAACTCACTTTGTGGACCAGACAGGCCTCCAACTCAGAAATCTGCCTGCCTTTGCCTCCCAAGTGCTGGGATTAAAGGTGTGTGCCACCACCGCCCAGCAGTTTACTCTTTCTTAAATGGTGCGCCTTACTTTATTGTTGTTGCTTCTGTTACATTGTTTGGAGAGGGTTCCATTTTGGAACTCATGACATAGAAGAGAATGGCCTCAAGCCCCTGCCTCAGCCTCTCAGGTCCTGGGTACACATACTTTCATTATCACACCTAGTTCTGGTTCAGTTAGGCATCACGAGAGACTGTTAGCTCCTGCAGGTTAGGCTATCTCTAGTTCCTGTTTTGGTGGCTCACTTTTTCAGATTTGCCATTGCTTCGATTAGAAGCCCCAACATACTCTCTCTACCCTCTGATTTACAGTCATCATTACATTTTTGTGAAACCATAACACTTTAACTTATATAAAGAAAGTTTTTGATTACTTTGAGCAATGAGACAAGTGCGTGGTTTTCAATATTATGGAGAAATCAAGCAGGTGTGCAGACTTTCATCCCTTGTGTATTCCTGTCAGAAGCAGAGCTATGCCACACAAGTCCACACGTTAGGAGGAAACAATTATGTCATCCAAGGGATAGCCTGTTACTAGGAGGCAGTTTCAGTTGATGGAGCGTAAGCTCTGTCTCCTTACTTTGCTCACACCGTCCCCATGCCTTTGTGTCTTCCTCAATTCTTCCTGTCCATCTCTACCATCTACATCTTAAGGCAGGCTTGCCCTTACCAAATAACTGCAGATTCATTAGTGCCCTGTTCAAAATGGGTCTCAGGACTAACCAATGTTTAGCATTGCCTGCATAGAACTTGTTAAGTGGAGAGCTGAGGGAAGCCAGCCTCTCTGAACATCAGTGCTTACACATTGCACCTACGCAACTGTTCGTGGGTTCATCTTTCTTAAGTAAGCATGGGATGCTCTATTGATAAATAGCATCACAGTTCCTCTGCACATTAGCCCAGCTAGAATTGGTGGTTGATAGGCTGAGAGGCATTCTGGATGTCAGAATTATCCTCAGTGGTGCCATAGTGGCATGAAAGTATGAGGCTTACCTTCAGCTTTTTCTGTGCTTGGACATGAGGGCCACTCTAGAGAAGAGGATACATCTCTAGTACTGTAAACCTGTCCAACAGTCCATAGCTGGGGATGTCACAGGCCTAAGAGCAGAGCATTCTGCAGTTGTTTTATTACAAGGGCATGTCTTCAAAGGGCCTCCTAAATATTTATGTTTATACCCATAAACTCATGCTGCTTTTAGCCTGGAGTGTAGAAGTGTCTCTTTGCAGTGGGCAGTGGCTAATCAGAGACTCATAACAGGTTGGGTGCTAGGAATGAGTTACTGTTAAGTATTCAACCCTAATCATCGTACCTCTATCACACCTCCTCTACAAAGGCCAGGAAACATTGTGGGAGAAGAGTGGAAAGAATATAAAAGCTGGATGATGGAAAAGAATGAGATGCAATGTCAGCTGGACATGAAGTGGGCATTTCAGTTATGACTTCGGCAGCAGGAGCCTGCACAGGACAGACAACATTGGTCCTGCCAACATTCCATCGCGGACTGTGGACAGGCTCAGCAGCTGCAGGAGCCTGCACAGGACAGACGTTGGTCAACATTCTGTCATGGATTGAGGATGGGCTCGGGAGATCCTACCCCTCCTTGATGAGCTATGGGCAGTTAATGGGCTTCTGGGACAGGAGAATACTTTTCTTCAGTGGTACACTCACTGGCAAGTTGTCCAAAGTTTGGTATGTGACCTCCCACCCAGGCTCATACAAGCAACAGTAATTGAGCTATATATACTCCTGAAACTGGAAAATAAAAACCCTTGTTGATATGTATGAAGTACTAAAAAAAATAAGTTAAAAAATCATACCTGGAAAGAGCACATAGGGACACCCTGGAGGATCTGAATGACTCCTCACAAATGCTCTGTTTGTGTTGCCTCGAGCCAGTGATGTTTAGCTCACAGAAAACAGACATGACCCTCTACTTAGATTGATGACCTTGGAGGATGCTAAAGTGGCTCTTAGTTGTGATGTGTCAAGAGAAAATAAGAAAGGACTGTGACATTTATGGGACAAAAGAATGTTACAGTAATGCAGAGGTGGTTTTCTCAGAGCAATGCAGGAAATTAAAGGCTTTGAAGTTAATTGCTTGTCTGTGATTTGGGATGGTCCTTAATAAGAATTGCAGAGTATAAATCAACTATTGATTGATGAAAAATTTGTTATTCATATAAGACAATTAATATTATATGCTGGCTTCATTTTATCAACTAAAATTTAATAAGTGAATGAATAAATCATTAATTACATAAATAGGTAAATTACATAAATCACAAAAATTACCACTCCCATTGTGCCTTCAAGTCTAATTTACTGAAAATATAATAGATTCTTCATCATTAAAATAGTTTTACATATAAGAAACATTTTGAGGGAACAGCATTTTGTAGCCTGTGAAGAATACAAAATTTCATTAAGTTCTTTTTCAATGTTTTGGGAATAATACGTTTAAGAAATTGGAATGAGTAGCTAAAGCTTCTAAATGTTGACTTTGACTAGTCAGTAGCTAGCTTGTCAGATCTTAGGAAGGGTTGGAATCTCTGGCAGGTTTACTTCACCGACAGGATAAAAGAGACAAGTCCATTCCACGTATAATGCTGGCACCTGCTTGATTGCAATCCCTCTGTTGCTCAGTCGCGTTGCCTCTCGGGAAGAGATGGGGTTACTTCAACGCAATACCAAAGATGCTGCTGTCATGTTTGTAGAAGGCTTTTCCTGAACACTGAACACACGAGGGACTAAGGTACGAAATGAGTCTTCCTTCGATAATCTGTGAGTGGATTTCAGATAGCGCAGACCTGCTTAGTCTATGATACTGGATGAGACCTGTGGTTGCTACAGTGGCCTGCAATGTTAGGCAGTTTAGTGATCATGTCTGGAAAAACAGATGGAAAATTTGGAGAGGATGTCCCATCTGACGTGAATTTTAAAGATCTTACAGAATTAGTAAAGATCTTAAAGATCTTGTGTGGATGTATCTGAAGCAGCGATCTGGTTCAAAGACTCAAGTGTAAGAGGAATGTGCTTGAGAGCAGTCTAGAATGAGGGTGCAACGTTTAAAAGGAAGCTTGACCAGATGTCAGGCGCTCCAATGTACCAGCGCGGATGCTAAACGTCTCTGCTGGAGGGCGGTTGGCTGTAGGCTTTGCTGCTACAGGTAATTGTTGTGAGGCAAGAGTTTCTCTGTCAGTGCTCGGGATAAAGAATAAAGAGAAGGCTCTGATAGGGTATGCTGGGTTAGAAGTTACAGAAATAACACAGGCTTGAAACTTGGTTTTAAATGTTCAGCTTTCTGCAACCTAAACGACCTGGAAAGAGGGTCCAGACTGAGGGGTCACTGTCCTGGTTGGCCTGCCAATGTGTCTTTTGGGAGGACCAACTTGCTTGTTGATTGAGTCAGTTCACTGTGGGCAACACTAGTCCGTGGTTCTGAGGCCTGGACTGTGCAAGGGGAGAGAGCACTAGCTGAGGATGGAGCAGAGACTTGGCATAAATGCGTGCACTGCTCTCTGCTCCTGACTATAGTTGGGACCCCTTTCCTCCCTGCCTTGATTTCCCGGAAGTGATGGACCCTAACTTGGAACTGTAACCTGAAAAAAAAAATCCTTTTTTCCTCTCAAGTTGCTTAAGGCATCTGTCATTCATGACACTAGAAAATAGGTAAGAAGCCGAGCAATCCCAGTGAAGGACACTTCTGTGAAGGGTGGAGTCCCGGCATGGTAGATGCAGAGTTCACAGAAACGAGGCCGTGCTGGGGACATCAGGGTGAAGGGTCGAGAGCTGTCCCAAGGCATCTGGGATAATGCTGTGGATAACACATTCATAAGCTAGGAAGAGGCAGTGAAGGGAAGGCAGGTTTTGAACACAAGGAAGCATGGGAAACTTCAGACACGAGTTAGAAAGTAGTCTGTCAATGGCTGTCACTCCCCAGAGTCCGATAGAAGTTTCTATGGAGGTTAATAATAAAGACTTCTGACAAAGTCCAAGGAAAGGACATGGAGAAGAACCAGCTGGCAGCTTTCGGAGGGGGTGTGAGCATTCTACAGACCCACCGAGTTCCCATAGCAGTGTTCATGTGTCTGCCGTGGTTAGTCTTTTATCGATATCTGGTAGAGGCCACCGCAGATAGGAGAACAAGCAAGAGAAAAGGGAAAATTGGAGAAACACTAATAAAAAGATTTCATGGAAAGGAGCCTGGGGGTTTTAAAGAGCCAACATGCTAAGGGGAAGACTTTGTCAGAGCTCGAGAAGAAACTGAAATGTTATTAAGGTAGCTTAGAAAATATGCTACAATGAGTGTTTGATGGTTTCATATATTGGAAAGAGTTTAAAAGCGTTTGGAAAGCAGAAAATAAACTTGCTGGATGTAATAACATGAGGTCGTTGTTAACCTTTAGGAGAACACTTCCCGCTGAAGAGCCGCTAGAAAGGGGGTTTGTGTGAAAACCTGCTGGGGAGAGACCCTACTTCTTACAGACCTTTACTACTAACGAGTTACCACAGCACTGGGCACAGACAGGCCTGGGCTTGAAGCTCACTTAGTGGAGTGCTTGCCCTTCACATGCATAAGGGCCTGGGCAAGGTCTCCAGCATGATATAAACTGGACCCGGTGGTATATGCCTATAATCCCAGCACTTCTTGCAACACACAGGAGAGCCAGAAGCTCAAGATCCCCCTAAGCTAAACACTGAGTTTAAGGCCAACATGAGATCCTGAATATAAACAAACAAACAAACAAACAAATAAATAAATAAATATGATGTACTAGCAGAGCTAGTATGAGCAAGAGAAGGTGGTATTTTGTGTTGTTTGGTTTTTATGTGTATGTGTGTGTATATATATGTGTGTGTATTTATGTGTTGTATGTGCATATGTGTGTGCATGTGTGTATGTGTGTGTATATGTGTGTGTATGTGAGTATGTATGTGTATGTGTGTGTATGTGTGTATGTATATGTGTGTGTATGTGTATATATGTGTCTGTGTTTGTATGTATATGTGTGTGTATGTGAGTATGTATGTGTATGTGTGTGTGTATATGTGTGTGTATGTGTGTATGTATGTGTGTGTGTATGTGTATATATGTCTGTGTGTTTGTATGTATATGTGTGTGTATGTAAGTATGTATGTGTATGTGTGTGTGTGTATATGTGTGTGTGTCTAGTATATGTGTGTGTGGATAAGCCCTGTTAGTGTCTGTGCTTCAGGTCCATGTAGGAGGTCAGAAGGAGATATTAGCTCTCCTGGAACTGGAGCAACAGATAGTTGTGAGCTGCCATGTACATGTTTGTAACCAAACCTGTGTTCTCTACAAGAGCAAAATGCACTTTTAATCACTGAGCCATCCCCCATCCCTACCCCCATCCCCAGGAAAGGTTTTTATTTTATTTTTTTCTATTCTATTCTATTCTATTCTATTCTATTCTATTCTATTCTATTCTATTCTAATCTATTTTATTTGAAACAACAAGACTTGCAGGTGCGCCATCCAGGTTGAAGGAGGAGGTGGCCGCAGAAGGGAGCTCTGGGGAGGTGGCTGAGGTATGGCCTAGATCCAGGGTAGTCACGGAAGACATCAAGGGCAACCATGAGGGAAAGGAAGGGCCTTAGAAAGTCAGATCCTCAGTCACAAAGGGAAGGAAGAGAGAGGCTAGTTAAGGACAAAGAGTGATTTTCTGTTGGGACAGAGTAGGAATAGATCATGTCTGAAAACTTTTAATCTCTATAAAGTAGGTCATCTTCTTTGTGTGAGCCAGAAGGCCTCTGGAGAGGTCACGTCTGGAAAAGTAAAGACAAATTCGTCTTCCCAATGAAACTTCATGATTTAAAGTTCCAGTAATTAAAGAATTTTGAAGCATAAGCAACAATTACAAAATGCAAAAAATCCTTTTGTACAGTGGATTTGCATTCTCACTGTGGGTACTCTTAAGTATGCTTGAATTCAAGCTTTTAACCATCTGTGTTTCTTATTAGAGGCCTTTATTTTTAGTGAAATTCTAAACGTGATGGCTAAGGATGAGAGTCTGTGGTGTGTGTGTGTGTGTGTGTGTGTTTTGAGGTGAGAGCAAATGCCTTTGCTCTTGAGTGTGAATGCATGTGGAGGCCAGAGTGGCAATCCTCAGTGTTATTTTTCAGGTACCATCACATTGTTAATTTGAGACAGGGCTTCTCCCTGGTCTGGAGTCATCCAATCAGAGGATCACTGTCCACTGAAGCCTGGGGAGCCACCTGGCCCTACATCCTCACACTGGAATTATAAGCATGCACTCACTAAGCATGCACTCACCATACCCAGCTTTTTTTTTTTTTAATGTGGGTTCTGGAGTTCCAAGTCAACACCATTTCTCTAGACTAGGAGCCTTATAAACCATATTTGTGTGTGAATATTTTTAAGGACCACTATCACAATCTTTTTTGCCTAGGACTATAAAACACAAGGGAGTCTCAGGAGTCACATGGTACACTCTCCCAAATCCCCACCTTTGCTCTCACTCCCCACCACCTACCCCTGCACATAGTCCCCTTCATCACAAATGGAATCCTTGTGGTAGTCAATGTAAGGGCGATTTGCTCTCACTCTGATCTGGTAAAACAGGACCTGACATATTTGTTCATGTGTCCTGCTCTGCCTGGAATAGTGTTTCTCTTTCCTAGATGAATTAGCAGTTTGTTTCCAGTAAATTCACCTGCACACACACACACACACACACACACACACACACACACACACACACACTGTTGTTAGATAAAAGTGAAGCAAAGCAAAACAAATAAAGCTTGTAGCCTCCCCTTGGAACTCCCAGGAGTCTGCTCTGTCTCTGATGTGCTGTGTCATCAGAGCCTGGGTCGTCACCTTCAAGAGCTCTTTCTTCTATGGCCCAAACCATCAGCGTTTCTTTTCATCAAATCCCCGACTCAGTAGGTTTGTAGAGCTATGTACCGAGCAAGGCGTTAGTTGATAAACAGAGCTAATAAGCACAACCAGACAGTATTATTTATGTGCATACAAACTGGAGATGAGCATGTTCGCTAGGTACTCTCATCTCCAGAGAACCCCAGTAAGAGAACATCCCTCTCCATGTCCCTAAAATGGCTCTGATCCTAGTTGAAAAGGAGACCTCTCATCAGTCTGGGCTTGAGGAATGCAATGACAATGCCTGGAGACTTCTTTACGCTCTGTAGCCAGACATCATGAAAGTTAGAAAGAACACAGATGGGGCCTGAGAGCCTCTGTGGCTGGGCTGACGGACAGACATGCTGCGTGCTCCAAGTGTGTTCATCCTCTTGTATGCAAACCATCAAAGAAGAAGCTGGGGTGACAGGAAACGCATGAAGAGAGGGCATGAGATCCTGGGGGACCCATACAATCCAGGGGCTTGGCAGAAGTTAGAGGTTCACTATGCAAGGCAATTGGAAACTAGACAATACTTAAGTACGGAACTATAACTTGATGGCAGAATACGCACGGGAAGATAGAAGGTGAGAGGAAGGAGCTTTGGAGTTTTCACAGTCTAGGGGGGAAGGATGAGGGCATAGAGGAATAACATCAGTCCTGCTCACTCACTCAGCGTGTGATACCCACCGTGTGTGCAGCTCACAGGTGTGTCAGTTACACAGAAGGCGAGCATAAGACACTGTGTATCCTACGTCGCACTCTCTAAGTCAGGCTCTGGGTAAGAGCAGGCTCACTCGTCACGTCAACCTGGGCATTATTACATACCTCACGTACTCCATAGAATTCAAATAGTGCATATTTATCGCAGAGTCTCAGAAGATCTGAAAGTAGGAACATGTTTCTGTTTTTAAGGAGCCCACTGTCTCCCAAACTGTGGGAGTGCACGCGGTTACAGAGATCAAAGGCTTCCAGATTGCCCTACCACCAGAGTGCTCTCTAAATTAGAAAGCAATTGGCGGGAAGTTGAAATCTCTTTGTGAGATTTATTCCTTTTGTTATTTTTTAAAGAGTGTGCATGTGTATGTGCACGTGCAAGCACACATGTGTGCACACACACATAAGCACAGGAACCTGCCGAGACCAGAAGAGATTATTGAATACACTGGAGCTACACTTATGGACTGTTGCTAGCTGCCCCATGTGGGTCCTGGCAACTGAACTCAGGTCCTCACCAAGAGAAATGCAAGCTCTTAACCGCTGAACAATCGCTTCCATCTCACGGAGTAAAAATCTTACATCTCCAATTGTTAATCTTGTTCTAGCACTGTGTTTATTTGGTAGATTATTGATAAAGTAGTGTTTATAATATTTTGACAGATGTAATATTTTCCCAGACACAACAGGGCGGATACACTTGTGAACTCACTGAGTCTGTGACAGTGTGTTCAAGTCCAGTACAAGCTCAAGGCAGACTAAAGACCCAGCACAAAGTGGGGAGAGGGGAGGCAAGCCCAAGCTGGGAGGGGCGGCAAGCCCAGCATCCCAGCCTAAGCCAGAAGCAAGCCCAGCATCCCAGCCTAAGTCAGAAGCTCTTCGCAGGTGTCTTTCCTGAAGACGGTCTGCTTTTCTTACTGGCCAGGGGTTCTTGCTCACCCTGGAACTTAACAATTTAGCTGGTCTAGCTGACCAGCTTGTCAGGTCCTGCCTCTGCTCCCAAATGTCCCAAATTTTAGGGTTCTAGGCAGACCACCACACCCGAACGACATGGGTGTGGGTGGTAGGTATCTAGACTCCAGCTCTTACGTCCCCAGCTCCTGTCTGTGTCTGCTGCCCTGACGTCAGTGTCTCTGCCTCTGTGTTTCTTCTTTCTTTCCTCCTTTACTGCTCTTTTCTGTTTTCTCCCCAAAGTCAGCTCCTCAGCGAACAGCCCTGAAGGCCCATGGGTCGAGTGTGCACATCTTGTGAACAGAGCATGGAAGTCGCGTAAGTTAGGTGTGCGCATCCCTATACCCACCTTCATTCAAACACAGGATGGACTTGGATGGCCCCCAAGCCCCTTGCCTTGTGTTCTCACCATTTTCCTGGCTCTGGTGGATTCGGTTCTGCCCTTTTTATTTTCCTTCCTTGCCTCTCCTTGCTGACTTTCTTCTAGTACATCATTTTAAGACAGAGGCCTGGAGAGGGATGAGAGTCGGCCTTTGTTCTGACCCCTGAGCACATCAACTTCTTCTTTTCAGAGCTGACCCTGAAAGCATTTGCTTACTGTCTGAAGATCACATCATTAATTACCATTATTTAAAAAAAAAGAAGGCTCACATTCCTTATCTCCCTGGTCATACACGTCATTTTTCAAACCCTGGAATCTCAAGTAAGGGTGGTCCCACAAATCAAATGGAGTGTGACTTCAGTTTCATTTCTTTGCTGAAACATCTGGTGTTGCTTAGTGCACAGGAAAGAGAGAGGTAGGAGGCTAGCAAGTGCCATAGTGGTGGCATTCTCTGTCTGTGCCATAGTGGTGGCATTCTCTGTCTGCCATTGTGTCCTGAGAGTGACAGCCTTCAGGAATGGGAGCACCTGAATCTCATCACTTGGTTTACCAGAACTTTCTCACATGTCCACAGACATGAAAACTCTGTGTGACCACTCTTCAAAATCTAGTCTTAGACTCCCACTTTGAAGAAAGAAGGTTAAAGCAGAGGTCAGCGGCATTGGTGGTGACATGATTTACTTGCTGTAATGTCACATTAAATGTCATGGTGCTAATAAGGGTTATGTGAACCCAGGCTGCCCCTCGGTGTCACTAGACACAAAGAATGTCTGTCCCCCCAGGAATCCAAAACTCCCTCAGAGAAAGAGTGTTCTCTGTCTTGTACTACACAGACTTAGGTTTGTGGTGCTTGCACAAATTCACTGGAAGTACAGAGTCAACCATGTGTGGCAAGCAGGTGAGGCCGTGTCTCTAGACAGCACGTCTTACATGAATCTGCTGTCTTTGCTAGACAATCCCTCTTCGATGCCAGTCCTAAGACTCAGCTCCCCACCACTGAGCTTATCTGGTGCATTTTGACAAAGGGATGATGGGAGGAGAGGGGAGGGGGTCAGTGGAAGCAGAGTGGCTCTTCTTACTTTATGGGAATAAAGGTATTGGGTTTTTAAACCACGTTTGAGATGAGCAGCGGGGATGTCCGGTAGTGTTTGTTTCACTTTACAGAGCAGGCCGTTGAGGCTGAGTTATTTCACCTTCCTGAGATCCCATACGGATGAGGCTTGGAGATTGCTCACCACTCTGAAGAGGTTTTCAAGTATGAGTACACTTTGCAGACGATGTGCTTTATAAAGCTTTTAAAGATTGTGGTGCGTGTGTGTGTGTGTGTGTGTGTGTGTGTGTGTGTGTGTGTGTGTGTGTGTGTGTGTACATGGCATGAATGGGGTCAGAGGACAGCCATGGACATTGACACTCTGGTCCCTTCCACTTTTTGTTTAAGGCTGCTCTCTCATTGACCTGGGACTTCACCATATGGGGACAGGCTACTGACCTGTGAGCCTCCCGTGTGTGGCCTCCTATCACCTGCAGTTTTTCAATCTTAGGGACTGGAAGTATGCGCATGTGTGGTGTTACCTGGGCTCAGGGAAATCTGAACAAAGACCTCAGGCTTGTGGCAAATGCTTTACTATGGATAGCATCTCCCCAGGCCTACAAAAGCGATTCCACAGGAGGGTGACGCCTGCTCAGACCTGGAGACTGTAGCACTGGCCCCGTTCTTGGTACACCACTCTGCAGCAGTGTTATGGATTCCAATTTTTCTCCAGGGGCATGGGGTACAGAGCATGGAATGCACCAGCCATCTGGGGAGTGGGAACCTGACTTGTCAACAGAGCTTGACTTGGAGCTGAAGTTTCAAGTTTTATCTCAGATTGGATTCCATGAGCTAAAGGGATTCTTTTCAGTGTGACTTCGTGCGTGAAAAATGAGTGCCGACTAAATTGTTCCTTTCTGAATTAAGATGCTCTTTCTTAAAGTACCACAAAAAGTGTGCTTCTGCTTGGGGAAGCAAGGCCAGTTTCTGGCACGGGAGACTAGTGAGGTGTTTGCCAGAAGAGCATGAGCTTTAGCTTTGGGGAATCTTGGGGAATCCCGTATTGGGTTGTGTTCTAACTGCAGCTAGAAATCAGAGCTGGACTTTGAATACCCGTAGCTTGAGGCCTGCGAGGAAGGCCATCTCTGTTCTAATCACAATCCTCGCACAGATTTAATTTGAAAAATAAAGTATATAAACTTAATGCCACTTATCCTGTGGGGAAGCAGTTTGGTAATATTTGTCCGTAGCCTTCATCTTCATATCAGGAGTGGTAAGAAGGACTTCTGTCTAGAGAGGTTTGTTACAGTCTCACTGATTAATGTGTTGAGATTGTGGTTAAGAAAAATAGCCAGTATAGATACCTATAGGCTGTGCGGATGATGTTCATTCTGCTTCTGTCCGTCAGAGTTCAGCATGGCATGCACTTCTTAACCTGTCTTCCATGTATTCTCTCTTCCTTTCTTTTGCACATACATGCATGCATTCATACATGCACATACATGCTTAATGATGCATATGTATATACAAAGATAATTTTAAAGAAAATAATATGACTGTAGGTATGGTAGTTCAATAACTTTTATTTTACTGATTTATTAGTATCCTTTGTGTGTGTGCATGTGTGTGTGTGTGAGGGGGAGGGTATGCCCCTGTTCCCCTGTGTTGTGCATGCACAGAAGCCAGAGGAGATATTGGGTGTCCCACTCTGTCATTCTCCACCTTACCCCTTTGAGACAAGTCTCTCACTGACCCAGTGATCCTCTGTCCCCACCTCTCTCAGAGCACTGCGTTTACAGACCTGTGCATGATGCTTTTCACATAGTTTCTAGGAGCCACACTCAGGTCTTCACACTTTGCAGCAAGCACTCTTAACCACCGAAGTCTCCCTAGTCCCACGTGATCTTTCTGTCTTTGTGTGAGGGAGTGTAATTCTTTTCCGAACGACAGAAAGTTCTGAAGTCAAGACATATTGTTCTTTGGGAAATGCATTCATTAACATTAGTCTCCATTCTGATGACAGTGGTTTAATGTGCCGAGGAGAATCACTGACGAGTTTCCTCGCATTTACAGGATCTCGTATGTGGAAACAAATGCTAACATTTCTGAGTCACGAAGACCTTTCATATGTCTTTCTAGATCAGCCACCATGCACCCACCTTCACTACTATCCCTGACAATTTACTTTGACTCACCATTGACTTTCTCAGCAGTGATTAAGGCACCACGGATTTTCTCCCTGTCGCTTTTAGATACACAGTATGCCCTTTATGGTTTATGATACTGGGTTTCACCCTATTGGTTAACCTTAGAGTATTCTGCTTACTCTATTGCTACCTTTTCACATGTACATGAGCTGATTACCCCCTGTCATAAAGGTTTCCATGACCATATGACTCTAGCTACACACATCCTATTGGCATGGCTGTGGGGTAGCCCATTGTCTGCTGCCTTTTAAATGTGGTATAAATTGCCTGTACACATCTGACCTGACATTTTCCATCGCTGGGGTTCTGACCCACTGTAACACTTTTTTGTAATATCATTACTCGTAATTCACGGCTTGTTTTAAAGGTGTCTTCTATGAATTCATATGTGCGTGACTGTGCATGCACTCATGGATATACATGTGTGTGGAGGCCAGTGGACAACCTCAGGTGCTGTATTTTAGGAATGTCATAGACCTTGTTTTGAGAGAGGGTCTCTCCCTGGCTTGGGCTTCACACAGGACTATTGTGGCTGCCTGTTGAGCGCCAGGAAGCCACCTGTCTCTGTCTCCTCCGCAAGTGTGCACCACCACAGGTGACATTTTCTTGTAAAGGAGAATCAAACTCAAGTTTTTGTGTCTTCAGAGCAGCCCTCTACCTACAGGGTGATCTCCCTGGCTCACTCACCATTGTGACTTCTCTTGTTTCATTGTGTGCACACGGAATTGTAGTCACTCACATTTGCATAAGTATACAACAAACTTTCCTGCAAAGCACTGGGTGATAGAAGGTTTGCATGCACTGGGAAAGCTCTCTTTATTCCATTAGACTCTGCTGTATAGAGTAGAAATGTAACCAGAGATGATACTCAACCAAATGGGTGTGGTGGTGTTCTTATAAAACTATATTTACAGAAAGGGTCAGCCAGCCTGGACTGGCTTTCTTGGATCCCTATAACTCTGGCTACATCTAACTACTGGCTTTCTCGGATCCCTATAACTCTGGCTACATCTAACTACTGGCTTTCTCGGATCCTATAACTCTGGCTACATCTAACTACTGTGAGCTTCACTAATCTTTAGTTCTGCTCCGTGCACTTCTTGAAGCTAAAGCTTGAATAAGTGGCTGTGTGGCTTAATGCATTATTCTTGTGCATCAAGAGGTGTCAGACAAGTAAAATGCCCTAATAACACACTTACTAGAAACATTAGTGACACTACTAGACATTGTTTTATGAGCCGTGACTATTGGATTACTGACATATCAAGTAAGATTTGACTCTAACTAATTTTGCCTAGTAATTTAGACTTAGGTTACTTACTTAATGATGGGCTGGGTTTAGGGTGTGCCTTGAATATCACCCTTATCAAAATATTTTCAAGAATAGAAGGGAAGGAGAGAGAAAAAAGAACCTACCCCGGGTTAGCATTTAAAAGGTTCCTAATTCAAAATATGACAGTTGTAAAAGTAAGTTGAGTAGTGTAGCCTATATTCCTGCCTGGGAAGGGCCGTGTAAGGGCTGATTGGTCTGGAAGGGCCGTGTAGGGGTTGATTGGTCTGGAAGGGCCATGTAGGGCTGATTGGTCTGGGGTTTAACTAAACCTAGCAACAGCAGATGTGACCAAATTCTATGTGACAATAGATGAAGACAGCAAAGACAATGGGTGGCCAACATTGTGGTTTTCTAGTTTTGTATTTTGTTTCATGTCCTGATGGGTAATTTCTAAAGTGCATTGAGTTTTGTTCAATATGCCTGTCTCCCTTTTAAGCCCTTACTAATGTATGGGTGGAAATCCTCACTGATTCTAGAGTTAATATGGTGCTAAGAGGAATATGGAATGAATTTAGTCATTTAGAAGTCATAGGCTATAGAAACTATTAAGCTATAGAGATCATATACGGATATAAGCTGTAAAAATCCATTAACAATTGGGCATTCACACATGTGCACATAAATAAAATGAATTGGGCAGAAAAAAAGAGTCAATAAATATCCATCATACAAATGTGCAGAAATACAGGAAAATAAACTAGACACCAGCGATTAAGGGTATAAAGCTTTATAAAATATGAGAGAGATGATAGTGTAGTCAGTAAAATTCTTGCTTTGCAAACACTGAAACCTCAGCTTGATCCTTAGAACCTACATCTTTTAAATTGTATATATATATATATGTATGTGTATATATATATATATATATATATATATATATATATATATATATAAAAAAAATGCCAGGCATACTTAATCCTACCTACCCAGTGGTAGGGAGACAGGCAGATCCCCAAGGCTAGCTGGCCAGACAGCCTGTAACCTACTTAGTGAGTTCAAAGTCAGTGAGAGACCCTCTTTCAAACCATGGTGGGGGCTGATGACGCAGAGGTACAGAGAGCACTTGCTGCCTTTGTAGATCCTGGCTCAGATCCCGGCATCCCACATCGGGCAGCTCCTAACCACCTGAAGGCACATACAGACACACGGTGCACATAAACTCACACAGGTAGACACACCCATACACATAAATAAAATGAATAAATAAATCTTTAACAGTACCGAGACTCGTGGAAGGCAGCAAGCATTCCTGAGGGACAGCAGTCATGATCTTCTGTCCTTCACGTGCACACTCACACACACAACCATGTGTTTGCGCACACATATATGCCTGGTCACCCATACACATAGGCCTCCAACTGCGGCACATGCATATGCATACACACATGTGTGTGTTTGTACAAACACATGCGTGCACACACACACACACACACTTGATAGTGTGGAGAAGTTTGTGTAGTTACGTAAGAAAGCTTTGAATTGGAATATGTCTTCTTCATGACCATAGAAAGACAAAGAATCCAGTTCTGCGCCATCATTTCAACCTCGTGGTTTGTAGGACAGGAGACGCTCTTGTCCCCTTCAGCTTTATGCTTGTTCCACTCATTCATGGAAAGAACAGCTTGTCTCGCCACCCTTCAGTGGAAATGAGTTATGAGCGCTTTATCTGGAGCTGCAGAGTGGCTTTAACCTCTGAATAGTTGAGCTTCAGTAATTAATGCAGGATCTCTTTTTGTCTTAGGTCTCCTCCCACCCCCAAGAATTCCTTTTCCTTTTCTGATTTGTATATCCATGACAATAAAGGCACTGCTTGAATTCCGCCCCCTGCCCTTAGCCCCAGGGACCATGTTAAATACTTTTCTATTGCCCTGCAAGTTTTCAGCATTAGTGTCTGGTTTCTTCTTTAATTCCTGTCAATTCTTCAAGCAGAGTGAATCATTGTGACACTAATCATACTATGGTCTCTTCTGTAGGTATCAAGAATATATTCTATGTACAGTAGCATAGTACCCATCTTAAAACAGTCTGTCATGGGCATATTTGCTTAACTTCCTGAGTTCAGACACTAGCCTATGAGGTAGACATGTAGAGGCTGAGGTATTCTGAATGTCTGTTTCAAGTCAAAATGATGGCTCACAAAGGTGTGACCCATGCACTTTGAGCAGCCCAGAGAGGGTATGATGCACTGATTAAGCCCAAAGCCCAACGTGCAGCCTCACATGGCAGCTGACAGATGCAAACATCTTCAAAGATCTCAGTTTCCATGATCTTGCCTCAACTCATGGAGCATAAAAGATCCTTTCAGGAAATACATCTTCCCCTCACACCAATTAGCAAATAGTCCCAAGGTATTGATTTCCTTTGGATGACTGTATCATGTTTGTAATATGTCCAGTGTCCCAACCAATACAGGCATTCCTGGCATTGCTCATTGATTTGACATTCATGAGTTCGTTCACATAGTCATCATTTAGCACTGTGAATCAGGCATTATGTGTCTGGGGCATAAAATCGAGTGAAAGCATAGGATATCATGAAATGGATAATAAGAAAAGAATAGATCCAAACCCACTATTGCATTGCATAGTTTATCAGTGGACAGATGGACTGAGCACCAGGGGAACATAGAAGCATCAAAATGAAGTCCAAGAAAAACACCTTGCGGGCTGGTGAGATGGCTCAGCGGGTAAGAGCAACGTCTGCTCTTCCAAAGGTCATGAGTTCAAGTCCCAGCAACCACATGGTGGCTCACAACCACCCAAAATGAAATCTGACGCCCTCTTCTGGTGCGTCTGAAGACAGCTACAGTGTACTCATTTATAATAATAAATCTTTAAAAAAAATAAAATTAAAAAGAAAAACACCTTGGGGGACACGTACTAATATCAAACTTTTAAAGAGCTAGAACCAATGAGACTGCATTAGAACGTGGGAAAAGTTCAGAGATATGTGAACCAGCCTCAGACTTTTAGGAATGGCTAATGTTTCTGCATGCTCTGAGCAATGGAGAGCCACTGTCTAGGGGATTAAGTAGAAAAGCTAAATAAAATGAAGTGGAAGGGGCTAGAGATGGCTGTGTGGTTAGAAGCAAGCACTGTTCTTTGTGGACTTGAGGCTGCTTCTCAGCTCCTACATGAAAGGACTCACAAGTTTTTTTAGATTAGTTTTTATGTTAAGCACAGGAGTCGAGATCCCAAAAGTTTGAGATGTTAAATTAGCACAGTGGTTCTCCACCTGCCTAATGCTGCGACCCTTTAAGACAGTCCTCACTTTATGGTGTACCCTGGGCATAAAATCATATTTGTTGCTACCACATAATCGAAAATCTGCTACTGTTAGGAGCTGTAATGTAAATATGTGTGCTTTCTGATGGTCTTATATGGCCCCTGTGAGAAGGTCATTTGACCCTCCAGCCCACAAACTGAGAACCACTTAGCTAGAGGATGGGGTGCTATAACTTGTAACAGGGTAGTGTAGGATTGTAGAGAAGCCAGTTTGCTGTTCTGTGTCAAGGCAACATCAAGTCACAGCCTTAGACCTCCCCCCTGATTTTCAACCAGGGGATTTTCATAAGATTTAGACTATGATCTGTAGAATAAACACATGTCTCTCCTCCCTTAATGGAATTTATATACCAGCTGCAAAGAGTGTATTACTTGTTGTCTCTCCTCGGCTGTGGTTCCCCTGTGCTCTGGAGGCCTGCTCAGCCCTGTCTAGTTCTTGCAAGCAATTTCCCTTTGTCTATACTAGTTTAGCTTAATATAAAAAGGGCCAGAGATGGTGTCAGGAGAGTCATAAGGTATAATAAGGACACAGTTGGTACCTGCAGGAGGCCACGCATAGTGCTGGGTC
Organism: Mastomys coucha; assembly: GCF_008632895.1. NCBI lineage: Eukaryota > Metazoa > Chordata > Mammalia > Rodentia > Muridae > Mastomys > Mastomys coucha. The sequence continues at coordinate 111,006,269 of NW_022196906.1, read as the reverse complement.
ACATACAGTGTACCTCACTGTATCTCAACCTGTCTGTCAATGTTATGAGCACCTCCATGTTATGTGCACCTCTATGTTATGAGCACCTTCATGTTATGTGCACCTCCATTGTTCTCATATAATAAGTAAATACCTTGCTTTTTTCCAAGCAGCATGGGACATAGATACATTCAGGGTCTTAACTGAGTTTGCTCTGTCTAGTACATTCTTAAACTGTCCATCTGAGGAGTATCATCCTGACTGTAAATGTGAAGTCCTTAGATCAAAATGATGTTTAACACCTTAGCTAGCCTTATGCTGGTTCAAATTGGTCATGTTTGTCTATGAGTGCCAGTGAGGACATAGTCAGTGCCTCCCACCAACACTCTGTCCCGTTGGATCTTCTGCATTCTTATCCTGGAATCTAGAGTCAGCTTTGAGATTCAGGGGCATAGAAGGCTAACCTGGTGGTGGTCATGACCATCTACCCTCAAACATACAGTCTTGGAGCATCAACCTTTGCTGTCCCAAGCAGGAAGCTGACGTGCTGCAAGCCTTTCACTCGTAGTCCCTGGATTCTGTTCACATAGGCAAGACATGACTACACTCTGTAGATCCCCCAGGGGAGGATCTTGGCCGCTTGTAGGTATCAGAGATTTCATCTCAATCTAAGCTATCAACTGTTGACTGTGCCAGCCAAAAGATAGGAGATCTTACCAAATAAGATGGACTTCATCAGCCTTCTTGAAGCCTCAAAATACCTGCTTTTAGCTTAACTTTTAAATATCAAACTTTTTACAGATAATGTAGAGACTTTCATGACAAATGTTATCCCAAAGGCAGAAGAGAGAATTTTCCATTTGACAACCTTGTTGGAAACATCCTGAGGAGTGTAAATGGAGCAATTTATCTTCTCAAAGAGAACCACCATGTGACGTGTGTAAGCAGGCTGAGGTGAGAGGAGGAGTTGGACTGTGGACATAGTAAAGACAATTATAGCCACTTACACCTTAATATTTATAAAAGTAAGTGTTTGTTTGCAGGTTGATTTCTTTTATGTCAGCAATTTATCAATGGGTTGTTAGCTTGTTGTGCAGCCAATTTAGAGCTCTAGGAAAGGCATGATGGGAAAGGGTATTGTTTGTAGTTACTAATTAAGAGTCCAAGTGAGATGTTCTTAAGAGAGGATAGCTACATCCTTTACTGGAGATGAGAGTTTATGGGAAAGACAGATGAACAGACAACAAGCACCCGTGGAGCCTGACAGTCAGAGGACAGGCCATCAGCCACGTGCGCATGGAGCCTGACAGTCAGAGGACAGGCCATCAGCCACGTGCACTTGGAGCCTGAGTCAGAGGACAGGCCATCAGCCACGTGCACTTGGAGCCTGAGTCAGAGGACAGGCCGTCAGCCATGTGCCATGCTTCTGGTCTCGGAGACACTGAGAAAGTTTTTGAATTTTCTTCTGCCTTTCTATGAGATAAGTGTATTTGTAGGAAAAAATGAAGATACACAATGCTTAGTTAGAGCAGAAGCCTGGCTCTGGGACTCCCCACATCAGGGCCCTGTCAGGAACATGCAGGTGTATTTCAAAGCGCTGTAGTCTCCACTCAGCAACCTTCCTGACAGTCTGACAGTTTCACAAATTCGCCTTCCAGTGTTTGATTATGCCAGACACACAGACACATGCTTCCGGAAGATTTAGATGATGATGATGACGATGACGATGACGATGATGATGATGACGATGATGACGATGACGACAATGATGATGGTGATGATGATGATGATTTGGTCTTTGAAATATATGATCCTACAGACGTCCCAGGGAATTAGCACAGATAATCATTTCACGTTCATTACCAGGTAGCAAATAAAATAACAAGACAAAGACTTATTACTTCCTGTTTGATAAATGATTAGCCTCATTCAGTTACTTCAAAGTTAAGTCTAGGAGGAAATAGTAAGAAAATGGGGGGGGGGGGGAGAGACTTGTAGGATAGTTTGTTTCATTTTTAGTTTTCATTCTCCCTCTCTCTCTCTCTCTCTCTCTCTCTCTCTCTCTGTCTCTGTCTCTCTCTCTCATTCTCTCTCTCTCTCTGTCTCTGTCTCTCTCTCACTCTCTCTCTCTCTCTGTGTATGTGTGTGTGCTTGTGTACACTATCAACAGCATGTATGTGGAGAACAGAGGACTACAGTGTGAAGCTGATTCTCTCTCCCCACTGTGAGTCCTAGGGATTGAACTCAGGTTACCATGCATGCAGGTCAAGTGCTTTTCCCCTCTGCGCCATCTTGCTGTGTTATCTGTGCAGATTGTATCGTTCTCAGTGGCTATTAGCTGGTGCCGACATAAGATCAATTGATGCTGTGCACATCCTCATCTTTTACAGGTTGCTCAGGTGTCTAAGGTTTCATTTCTTATGAATGAAGATGCAAATGTATCCATACAGAGTTTTTCTTTGTGCTTTAGTTAGAAGCATGAAATCCTGGAATCACCTTGTACCATAATATCACTGTCCATGTCCCCCACATCCAACATGAGCTTCCTCATCAAGAAAAACAATGAGTTACAAGATGCTAAATCAGTGGTTCTCAGCCTTCCTAAAGAGGTGACTCTTGAATACAGTTTCTCATGTTGTAGTGACCCCCCACAATAAATAAAATTATTTTCATTGCTACTTAAAAACTAAAAGTTTGCTATTGTTATGAATCGTAGTGCAAATAGCTGATATACAGGATATGTGATATGCCACACTCCCCCTCCCCCGAGAAAGAGGTCATGACCCACAGGTTGAGAACCGCTGCTGTTAATGAAGGCACCTTATAAGTATGGTACAGCTAGGTCAGAAGTACCAGGCTGTCTGGCTGGGATTGCTGGCGGGAGTCATGTGCTCCTAATTCCCTCTTTAAGTGCTGAGATCCCTCACTTGGTGAACACTAAGTGTCTCTAAATGGTTTCCTTTTAAAAAAGGAAAACATGCTTAGAGCATTATTTTGCTTATTGATTTTTCAAATTAAATATTCTAATGGATCCCAGTTGTGGTTTTAATGATGAGAATTCCTTGAAGCCCATAGTGGAAATGTGGGGAAAGAATCTGATTGGGCGCTGAGCGCAGTGTTAGAGACTGCTTTCCACAGGATGCTCTCTCCACAGAATTCTCCCTCTTTATCCTTCCTTCTCACTCTGCCTCCCTTTCTGTCCCTCCAGCCCACCCCTTCCACCCTTTCCCCTTCATGTCTCTCCTGCCTTCTTCCTTCTTTCCTGCCCCTCTCCCAGCCCCTCTCCCTCCTTTTCTTTCTCTTTCTTCTTACAGAAGTCAGCCACAATTTTCTATATACCAAAAAGAGACATATAAGGAGCAAAGAATGTAAGAAGCTGATTTTGTTAACTAGAAAAAAAAAGTCACATTTTCTTTCTGCTTCTAAATCATGTGAAAGTTGTCCATTACACACACACACACACACACACACACACACACACACACACCTGGGTTGTAACTAGCCATAATCAGTCCAGATGCTTTCTCATGTAGCTTCATTCTGGAACTTACGCCACCTGTCACTCACCCTACACACCGATAGCTCTCACCCTTCCCTTGCAGTAGCCTTGGTAAGCACAAGGCACGAATCCACGCGTGGAAATGCTTAGCTCTACTATTCTTGGCTAAGACTCTTGCAAATTACTTAGCTGAGGCCAAGCCACTCACTGATCTAGTTTTCGTTTGCAAGGGGAAAGGGTCTACTTTACCATTACTGGCCTTTCCATTCCAGGAAAGATTCATACAAGGAAATGCCACCCTAGCAAAGGCTTTGTGGATGGCTCCCCAGAGTTAACTTTCATGTGTTTTGGGGAGCTTAAATGTTAAGGCACAGAGAGGGTTTATAAATGATTGCTGTAATCTCTCTAGCTAATGACATTAAACAGGGGAACATTCCTCTGTTCTTGGGTGGATGCGTTGTGGGGTTGATGGGACTGCTTACAACTCAGAGCCACCATGGCTGGAAGACTATGCCTTGGACTTTTCTCATTAGATGCCATCCACTCGTCTAGTAAGCATTAGTGAAATGATGAAGACTGCAAAGGACTGGTCTTGGCATCACCATGGAAACAGATAAACTCTAGCGTTGCACTTTAGAGCCAAACAAGGTAGTGTTGTTACCATCTGAAGGAAATTTTGACGTCAAGAAAGGCTGGCACTCAGATGGACTGTCAGCAGTATGATCACTTGGGAAAATGAAGTTCTGTACACATATATTTGCACACATATCATACACACATTCATATACATACTTATATGTATATGTATATGTTTGTGTGATTGTGCATCTTGATATTATATATACATATATGGGTATGTGTGTATGTATATATATATGTATATATGTGATATATAATGTATATGTCAAGGTGCCAGTCGGCCTGTGCGCTTCTGGCTGAGCAGACGAGCATCTGCCTCTGCGGCCATCCCTGGCCATTTAGTTTGTCTTTTGTTCATTCTCAGAACATGAGGTCTCCATCTGGGTGGTTCCTGGAAAAATGTCATCTGGAGCTTTGCTCAGGGACACCTGCCCCTCGGCTCTGCCTTCCTGCCCTTGGAATTTCTTTTTTTATGTGCTGTGTCTTGGACAGGAAGAGTCACTTCCTTCTCATGCTGTCCTAACTCTGTGCAGCTCTGTGATGTTTGCCATGTGCCTGTCCAGGACCTGGCCTCTCCCCCTTCCCAGCTCTGAGGTGTGACCACTTCCCTCATTAAACTGTGAAGAGAGGGGCTCAATCTCCCCTCACTGGGTTCTCTTTTCTCTCCTTTACAACCTGTCTTCCTTCTTTCCCTCCCTCTCTCCACCCATCCCTCTCTCCACCCATCCCTCCCTCCCTCCACCCATCCCTCTCTCCACCCATCCCTCCCTCCTTCCACTCATCCATCCTTCCATCCATC
>NW_022196906.1:110994948-111001159 GCF_008632895.1 Mastomys coucha | reverse complement strand
TCCCTCCACCCATCCCTCTCTCCACCCATCCCTTCCTCCCTCCACCCATCCATCCTTCCACCCATCCCTCTCTCTACCCATCCCTCTCTCTACCTATCCCTTCCTCCCTTTACCCATCCCTCCCTCCCCCCATTCATACATCCCTCCCTCCACTCACCCACCCCCTCCTTCCTCCCTCCCCAACTCTGTCCTACCTTCCTTCCATTTGGTCCCCACCCTCTTCTTCCTTTTTCCCCTTCCTCCCTCCCTCTTTCTTGTTATTCTGGTTGTTTGTTTGTTTATTTGTTTTTCCAAAAGTCTGCACCCTGGATTTCAGAGCTATTATTCCTGTAAAGTTTTATTCCAGTATTCCTTGTCACTGCAGAACCTTTGTGGCCCCATGTGATGCAGCAACTCTACCACAGGTCACCTTTCCATCCAGCATTTATTAATGTTTTGTATGCAGCTGCCAAGTGCCATCAGAGGGTCCGGCATGCTCAATGCTATTTTAAAGGTCAGTCTTGACTATGTGGGGGAGGCTACATTAAGAAAGCTCGTGTATATGTGTGTGTGTGAGGGTATGGCCTGAGACAGGTAGGTTGTGCAGGTTCTAAGTGAACTGAGGGTAATCCTGTGTATTTGTAGCATTGTGCATGCTGTGGCGTTATTGACAGGTACTGCTCAGCTGATGGAAGTGGGTCCCTCGGGATGCATCTCTGGGGCCAGTATGCTCCCGCTCTTGCTGTGCCCCCCCTTGCTTCATCCCTGACACACACATGATCCTGCTGCCTAGACATTCAGCCAAGGACATGGGGCCAACCAACCGCAGACCCCATCCTCCAAATCTTGGCTTGGAGCCAAGATAAACTCTCCTTTAGACTATACCATCAAGTGTTTGGGTCTTAGTGAAAAAAACGTATCTTTGTACAATTTATCTTTTACCATTGACATGGAATCCTGCTGTTCCTGTTACATGCATCCCATCTCTCTTCCTTGTGTTACAGAGTAAACATGAACTCAACTCCTAGATAAGTGCTATACTCTGCATATCAATGCCTCATACTGGCTAATGTGCTTGGACATGTAGTTGCCTGGGCACAGGTGGTTTTTTCCCAAGGTTATAGAACCTTTGGGAAGAGGGTTCTAGGCTAGAGGAAGTAGCTCTCTGAGGGGTGGGCCTTGAGGCTTAACCTGGCTTCTCGTCCCACTCACGTGTGTTTCAGCCACCATGAAAGTATCTTCCACCATGCTTTCCCCCACGTGTGATGGATCTTGTACATCCAGACTGTGAGCCCAGATAACCTCCCTCCCTTGCTCCTGGTCAGTTATGTGCCATAGCCACAAGGAAAATGACTGATTCAGGGAGGCAGATAATCCAGCTCCATTCTTACCCATAGCCACTGAATTGGTATGTGTGTGTGTGTGTGTGTTGATGTGAATGTGTGCACATGTGTATGCATCTGTAGTTGTGTGCATGTGTACATGGTAGCCAGAAATCAGTGCAAACTGGCCTATTTCATCTCTCTCAAGATTATTTTTTGAGACAGGTCACAGAATCTAGAGCTCACTGATTGGCTAGAGCTGACAAATGAGCTTCAGGAATATACTTGTCTCCACTCTTCATCCCACTCCCAGCTTAGGAATGACAGACATGTCAGCTTTTGACATGGGTAATGTGGGTCCAAACTCAGGTCTTCATTCTTACAGTGGAGACTCTTCACTGACAGCCAGAAACCTCTGGAGTCCCACACCCATTCTTTTGACAAACACTAGACCTGCTCTTCCCCAAAATTATTCTCCCCAGTAATCCTCCATTGCCTTGCTAAGGACTTTGTTTACCAAAACGAAACTTCTGGATCTTTGGTGATTTGTCATGATTTTATTACCTCTTAAAGAGAATACTAAAATGAATATTTTCACTAACTCTGATCCCCAAACATGCGCAATTTATTTCGTGCTTACATTTCCATGGCCCCACATGTTTACGCCTATTACTAACTTATTAAGCTGTGTCTCAGATCCTTGTTTCTTTAGCCGTTGTCTCCCCCTACTAGCTAGCGCGTGCTTGGCAGCTGAGCTGAAGGTCTCAGTTGCCCTCATATACCTCATGCTGAGCTCAGTGTCTGGGATGTACTTTGGGGTTTAGTAAATATTGACATGCTGAGCAATGCTTCAGACCCACTACTGACATCCTTTTCTATGTGGAAGGGAGTTCTAAAGAATCATTTGTTGTTGTTGTTGTTGTTAAAGGGGAACACTTTGGATTGGTGGGGGAGGGTAAATACATTTACCAAGGAAGATGAAGATTGAAAGTCTACATGGACTCTCCAGTGTTTTTGTTGTTTATCAGACAAATATGACTTATCTTTGAAAATATTCTTGGGGTGGAGGGATGACTCAGCCGTTAGGAGCTCAGACTGCCCCGGAGTTTCACTCCCAGAACCAGGGCAGGTATCACACAACTTCTTGTAACTCCAGCTTAAGGGGATCTGATGTCCTCTTCTGGCCTTTCCAGGTCCTGCACTCATGTGTACAGACACACACAGAGACACACCCATAACTTAAACTTAAAAAAAAATTATTTTCAAGGGAAATATTCTAAATGTCACCTTTGTTTTGCCTCTATGTGAATTTTCATGATTAAGGTAATAATAACAATATGAATTGTGTTAATTTTTTATATAACAATAAATACAAAGTTCTCAACTTCATACTGGAACTAATCCAAAAGAGTCCTCCTTTCTTTGTAAGTTATCTATATTAAGTGACAATCTTCTTGCTGGCCATCTCCAAGTGGCACAATGTGGCACATAGCCAAAGACAGGAACCTGTTATGTCTGTCTCTGATAAAAAGCCACCAAGATTTCATCATGGGTGTGTGCCCTGCTTTCAATTCCATTACTATAGTAAAATAACCTGACCGAAAAACAACTTGGGGGAGAAAGGGGGTTATTTCAGCCCACAGTTACAGATTACAGTTCATTGTAGTGGAAGATGGAGCTTCAAAGAGCCTGGCACATTACATTTACAGCCAAGAGCAGAGAGAAAGGAACCCATGCATGCTCACTTTGCTTGCCTGCGTTAGATGAAGATGGAGCTGATTTCTCTACCCATATCAGCTTAGGACCCCTGGCTGAGGGGATGGTGCTGCCAGTGGTGGACTCGATTTTCCCAAGTGAATTAACTTAACACAGCCCTCCACACACACACACCAGGCCAAGCTAACACAAACCATCCTTTATGGACACTTTCTTTCCATATGATTCCAGGTTGTCAAATTAAAGCTAACCAACATAGCAGCCTATCTTGATGCCCTCTCTAATTCTCTTCTCCTAAAGATCCCAGCTATTTCTAAGTTATACATTATTAGCACCTCAAATTAGAGAATAAATTTCCACATGAAACTCTGGGACTGCCTTAAGATCCTATCTCATGACACCCTGCCCACTGTGATTTGTCTCCTTTCCCTTTTCCTGCCTGGTATTTCATAGCATTAGGTTATTGTTGGGTCATCCTAGTTCCAGTGTGGATTCTTTGACGAGAGTGATCCTTTTCTTTACATAGCTACATTGATAAGAAGTGCTACAAATTGGTGTGAGTTTTAGCATAGGGGGGATGTTTCTGTCTCCAATCTTTATCTTATCAAGGGATCAGTTTCCTTGTTTTATAAATTTAAAATCTACCATTCCTATGTAACCTGCCATTGCATTTTTGGTTTATCAGAATACCACCAAAGAACCATGACCCCTTAGTCAGAAGGACACTAGAGAAGCACTGTTGAAAGCCTGAGAGCAAGAAAGGAGGCAATTCCAGGCTTGCCTTTAATTGTGAGGATATCCATCATCAATAGATGGCTAGTCTCCATCTGTGGAAAGCAAAATAGTTGATGACTGTTTAGCCATGTGCTCAAGCAGGTGGGACAGAGTCTGGTCTATTTATGCTAGTATTGAGATATGTTGCCCAGTGGAAGTATGTGGTATTCTACCTCCCCAATATTTCCACTCTTCTTCCATTTAAACAATGTAGCACAATTAAATGGTTTATCATTGTTTGGCTTATGGTACATTCAAATTTTAAAATAAATATAAAGTTTTCATGAAAACAAAAAAATACATGCATGACCTACAGTGTTGAGATGCTAAGGCCTTTCTGGACAGTGGGATGGCACTTACCTGTTAGTGTGACAGGCATGTTTTCTGTTGGTAAGATGTAGTGGTTGGTACAGGCCCGAAATCCCAGCAGTAGGAGTGGAGACAAGAAGTTCAAGAGTTCAAGACCAGCTTCAGCAGTGTTACAAGTTTGAGGACAACCTAGGCTACAAGAGAACTTGTCTCAAACACCAAAGAGTTCCCTGCTAATGTGAATAATAATTTTAAAGTTTTTGAGGTTTGAAGAGGGGTTATTCTATACTACACAGTCACCTGTGAGATTGGCCATTCTCCAGAACCCAGTCTTCCTCCCAAGAATTAGGGATGTCCTTGCTGCTTCATAGATTCCATGGAACATTCTAGAACAACCTCTTCTTCTCCTGATCTCCTAATAGTCTGACTTTTGTTTGTTGCCTGAGATGCCCAGTAAATTCCTCAGAACATGTATCCATGTGCAATTCCTGGTATCACTTCAAATGTACATGTGTTTATATGATCATGTTTCTATCAATTCATTTCCTATTAATCCAAAGACCCTACAAGACTTTGGCCTTAGCCCTTTAATTGCATCTTCCATTCTAACTAGTAGATTTGTCTGTTTGATTGTTTTAAGTTTTTGTTGGTTGGTTGGTTGGTTGGTTGGTTGGTTTTGTCTTGTTGGTGTTTTGTTTTCTGAGATAGGATCTCACGTATTCTAGGCTGGCCGTGAACTCCTATATCACTAATGATTTGAACTTCCTTCCTCCTGTCGGCACTTTATGACTGCTGTAACTACCGACCTATGCTACCACCCTGAATACGGGGGCCCAGACATAGAACCTAGGATTCCATGCATGATAAATAAGTATTCATTATCAGCTGAGCTGCAGCCTTGGGCCCTTAAGTAGTGTTTTATGCATAATAGTTACCATATAAATGATTTTTTAATGAAAAAGTGATTGGATCCCATGATGGTTAGCCTCAGTTTTCAATTTGTTAAGACTTCCCCACCATGGTTGACAACACCTTCAACTGTGAGCCAGGATAAACATTTCCCCCTTTATGTTGCTTTTGCCTAAGAAGTTTCATCATGGTGATGGGAAAAGAAACTAGGAGAGATTTTGAAAAATGGTTTGGCTGTAGTATATCATTTTATCCATATCAAAGGCATGCTGTGGAGATTTTATCTTATCTAAAATCCAAATCAAAGCCATTTCTTCACTTGGGAAAGTAAATGAATGCTCAGTGTTCATTGTGAGCAATGTAGATATTTGGGGGTTTGTTTGCTTGTTTTATTCATCATATCTTATATGTATGTTTGTGGTGTAGGGGTGAGCATAGCTACCTTCCATTATATCATATATCATACACCCTCAAGTTCATTGAAAGAGTTCTTGAGTTTTTATAATAATGCATTTGGGTTCAGAGAATAACCATATCCGTGTTTGTATATGAGCCTAAATGAACCAATTACAGCAGAAGTATATGGACTGTAATACCACACACTCAAACACATACACACACACACACACACACACATACATATACATGCACACATGCACACACATACACACATACATATACATGCACACATGCACACACACACTTATACACACGTATACACACACATACACACACACACACACACACACTTCTCTGGAACTTATTGAACAATTGAAATTGGAAGGGCAGGTGCCTCAAATTATTATATCACCTTTAATATTAAAATCTGAAATACAAAATTATAGGTGATCAGATAGTTGATCAGTACCCACTGGAAACACAATAAAAGCCACAGTAATAGGACACAATAAAAGCCACAGTAATAGGAATTTCTAACAATATCTTAGAGTTAAACTAAAGAAAATAGCTAGGAATTCACTAGGACAGAGGCACCATGCACTCTTTGGGTAGGTGTGTCCCCAGAATACTGATAGATTGTTGTTGTGTTCATTTGAGTCACTCATTAAGGACAGTGGAGTGAATTCATGTGTCACGCAGTGAGCCTGACATCACAGCCAGACAAGGGCCCAGCACCTCTCTACTCCAGCACCTCACCCTCTACTCCAGCACCTCACCCTCTACTCCAGCACCTCACCCTCTAC
>NW_022196906.1:110982002-110991985 GCF_008632895.1 Mastomys coucha | reverse complement strand
TCTACTCCAGCACCTCACCCTCTACTCCAGCACCTCACCCTCTACTCCTTAGTGAAAACTTTAGGGTTTTGTTTTTAGTTTTTTGGTTTTGTTTTTTTCTGTTTTTGTTCTTGCTGCTGTTTTACTTTTGCTTGTTTGTCTGTTTGTTTTTGTTTTTGAGATAGAATCTTGTTAGTCTGGAACTGACCTCAAACTTCTGGTGAAGGTTATCTTGACCTCCCATCCTCCTTCCTCCCCTGTAAGTGTTGGGCTTGCAGGCATGCTTTGCCATGGCCAGTGTATGTAGTACTGGGGACAGAGCCATGGGCTTCCTCCTTGCCAGGCAAGTACTCTATTAACTACAGTCTATATTACTCAAACCCCAGCGCATGGGATTTAAAACTCGTGTTATTCTAATCGTAAGAGATCATAATTCAGCATGGGGAAATTTGAACCCCTGGACACATTCACAAGATGCACTAGAGTCTTACAGAGTCCTACAACTTCTTTTTCAGATGTGTGCATCATTGTGTGACATGCCTTAGCACAGTGCCCCAAGCAGGTATAAGGAGCTGTGTGTCTACACCATAGAGATTAGTGTTTGGTCGAGGCGACCCCCCAAACCCTAACTGAACTGTATCACTCTGGGATGTAATGCTTTTTACTTGCCCTTGACAGGCAACGGCAACAGGAACTTGAGGATAGCCTCAGCTACATAGTTTAAGGATAGCCTCAGCTTTACTTGAGAGTCCATTTTGTCTCAATAAAATAAAACAAAACAAAATAAAATAAAATACAACAAAACAGAATATCACTGAGTAGAACAATATTTTGGTCTCTGTTTCTGCACAATCCACAGCTGATTTCTGTTTTTTTATCTTATTTTTGGAGCAGGCTTTTACTTATCTTTCTAAGCCCTGCATTCGTAATTCCTGTTATGTTTGTCTTTCAGTAGCTTTTGCATTACCCACCTTTGTATTGGATATACTCTGGAATAAGTGATACTTAGTAAGTCATATTTTAAACTAAACGGCTTGGTCTAATTTATGAAGCCATTTGGACTGGAAGAGCCCTAGAGCGAACCACATAGCTCATCCCCCCTTTCCTAGCATAGTGGGAGAGATTTTTATTGTCTATAAAATCCATTCTGGGTGGGTATCTATTCTCAGCCTTCATTATCTCTGGTGTTAGCGATTCCACGGCCTCCCTTGGCAGTCTTCCCTATTGCTGAGCTAGCCCTGCTTATTAATCCTGTAATAATACCTTATGTTCTCCAAATATTGAGGCAATGCTCAAGTCTCCCCTGCTAACTCATCCCTCCCCGCCCACCCTTCGAAATGGTTCTAGTGTGTGTGTATGTGTGTGTGTGTGTGTGTGTGTGTGTGTGTGTGTGTAGGGGAGGTAATTAAGTAAGCACACAGTAACAAATGATATGGAATGTACTCTTGTCCCAAGGCATTCTGCAAGAGGCTTCTTAGGATGGACATTGTCAGTCCATAGAAAATTAAGCTATTAAATCTGCAGCACCGGGATGGTGATGGACTGGCTTGTGCCATGGATGAAATTGCTTCGCAGACATAAGAATTTTACAGCCAGGGGTGTCCATCCCTCCTTGTGCACGTTAATGGTATTGTTAGATTAAAGCGATGACTTAGGAGGGATGGCTGGTTTGTCTGTGCTGGTTTCGGGACAAGAGCATTCACCTAGACCTGTCCTAGCAGTGTCTGGTCCACAGCGTGTCCTGGAAACAGAATTGATTACACATAGATGCTGGGGAGATGAGTCAGTTGGTAATGTGCATGCTCTGAGCCATGAGCACCTGAGTTCAAGCTTCACGACTCCTGAAAAACAGCTGGGTGTGGTTGTGAGCACTCGAAATCTCAACATCGGAAAGGCAGAGACTGGAGATCCCCAGGGTGGGTGGACCAACCATGTTAGCCTCCTCTGTGAGCGCCGGGCCAATGAGAGGGGTGAACACCATCTATGTAACAACAACCGATTTTGTCTTTGGACCACACACACACACACACACACACACACACACACACACACGTATGCACACATACATACAAGTGTGTACCACTGCACACAGACATGTGAACATGTACATGTATATCTACATACATAAACACTGTCTTTTTAAATTATTTTATTCTTTAAATTGTTTTTCATGTGTGTGAATATATGTGTGTGTGAGTGTGTGTGTGTGTGTGTGTGTGTGTATACACAGTCAGAGGACAACATCAGGAATCTATTCTCTCTCCACTATGTGGGATCTGGGGGTCAAAGTCCGATACCTTTACCTGCTGAGCCATCTCACTGGCCCACAAAAGTTGCCCTTTAAAAAAGGTTGACATGAGGTTTGGACAAGAAACAGCATCATGTGTGTCTGTATTTCTAGCAAGCTGTCCTCCTAGAAGCTGGAACCAGACTGTTCTATCCCTTAACCCCTCTCACCTTGCTCTGCATTCCTATCCCAAGCGACCGGGGCATTGCTTGTGCTGGTTGGCATTGTGCTTTCTCTGGAGGACTGTGCAGGGTACATGCAGAGCCGATCTCCCCTAGTCCACATGAAATCTCACATCCTTCCTTGTGCCCGGAGACAAACTGTAACATCTAACTTTCAGCCTGTGCCTCCCTGGTGGGTTCTAACTGAAGGCACTGTTTCCAGGAAAAGTCACCTGAAAACGTAATCAACCTTCGCTTGCTTGCCTTTCTCTGAGGACAGCATTAGATGAACATAAGCATTTTAGCCCAGGAGCCTCTGAGATCCCTTCTTTGCATCTAGAAATCTGGACTCCAGACCCCAGGGTTCACTCTGCAGTCTGCCTGCAGTGTGGCTGGCTGACGTGGATTCCGTGGACATTTCACTCATGGCAAACACGTCGGATCCCACGGATTCCGCAGACATTTCACTCATGGCAAACACGTCGGATCCCACGTACATCGATGATAGGCTTTCTTCTGAGACTGACTGGTTTGGGCTTTAATTTTGCTGGGGTCACAGAAGTTACTCAGTTTTCAGACTGAGCAAGGTCCGCTGCAGGGAATTCGCTTTGGAGGAAGTCTAAGCCCTGGGCTGCTGAATCACACGTGGTCATCTATTAGAGTGGGAATCCCACGTGTCCGTCTATTAGAGTGGGAATCCCACGTGTCCATCTATTAGAATGGGAATCACACGTGTCCGCCTATTAGAGTGGGAATCACACACTCCAGGTACACTGGATGAGTTTGACTTTCAAGAGGGCCACAATTCTTTGCAAGCCCCTCACTAGGAGCTCAAGCAGCCGGTCCAGCCTCATAGCTACCTGGCTACCACGGTGGAATGCCGGTGCTCCTGGGAGTAGACAGTCCTCCACCCACTCCCCACATCCTCCTTGCTCTCTCTTACAACACTGTCTGATTTAAAGGCCCATAGCAAGTTAGAATTTTTTTTTCTCCCTAGGGTCTTTATCCACAAATACTATATAGGGTCTTGAGTCAGCTGCAGATTAATACAAGACAAGAGAGGATTCCTCTCACCAAACCCTCACAGTCTGTTCTGCTTCCATAACAGCCTGTGGGGAGGTCAGGCCTAGAACTTGTCAGTCCCCTTGTTCCAACTCCAGCACAAGCCCCATGTATTCCATGCTGTAGGAATACAAACTGAGAACCATGCTTTATCTGAGAAATGGAGGCTTCTTTTTTTTCTTTTTCTTTGAAGAATGAAAGCAGATCTGAATATGCCACATATTAGCCTGAGGCACCCAAGACAACTTGCCTGGTCATGAATGTTCCAGGAACTATTGTTGCGATTTGGAACAGCATGCTCATTGTAGTGTGGCTGTTTCCTTTAGCAGAGTCCCGAGATGAGTCTCTGAGGGCCCCAGTCGTCCTCTCCCTTTCCCAGAATGCCCTTCACTCAGGTGCTGTGCCACAAATGGTCTCACATCACCTGGGACTCTTTTCTTATGTGTTCTCAGAGCAATTTTCTAAGGTCCTGTCCCAAATACATAATTGATAACATGGAAAACTAAGCAAGGAAAGTGGAGTTATGTAGCATGTTTCTGCAGTCATTAGCAGGCTGACTTTGTGGTTGAGAATTCAGAGTTTAATTAGCCTGTGACTGTTCTAGGGTGCCTGCATGCCCCTGTGGCAGACCTACAGGCCGGTACTTTCTCAGCCACTCACCGAATCACACAGGAAGCCCCGGAGTAGAAAGCACACATCAAGACAGCTTCATCCCAGGAACACCTAACTCTTAATCCCTTAACTATGCATTCCTTCTTTTTGATTGGCATCTTCTTAGAAGTGTGTGTGTGTGTGTGTGTGTGTGTGTGTGTGTGGTCCCTATGTAGAGTCCTATTTACACTGGTTGCTGTCCTTTCAGAGAGAGAAAAAAAAAGAAGCAAGGAGGTATATTTTCATTTCTTTGCTGTGATAAAGCAACATTACCTAAAGTAACTTGGGGGAAGAGAGGGGTCTATTTGGCTCATAATTACACGTTATACTCCATTATTACAAGGAAGTCTCCAAGGTAGGGGCTTGAAGCGGCTGGATGTATAGATAGATAGATAGATAGATAGATAGATAGATAGATAGATAGATACACACACACACACACACACACATATATATATATATTTCTTCTATATGCACCCATGTTGTCTGCTTGCTTTCATCTAGCCATCTCCTGTTCTATATAGTTCAGAACTGCCTGCCCAGGGAATGTTGCTGCCCACGGTGGGCTGAGTCCTTCCAGGGAATGGTGCTGCCCACGGTGAGCTGGAGTCATCTCACATCAGTTAATAATCAAAATGACACCCCCTTCCAGATATGGCCACAGACTAGCGTGAGCTGAATCGCTCCTCATTAAGACTCTCTCCAGATGATTCTAGGTGTGCCAACCTGGCATTAAAAGACTAACCAGCTGACATTAAAAAAAGTTACCAATGTTCTGTCAAGCTCTAAAGCTACACTGGGCTCATCTAGGCCTGTCCTTCTCATGGCTTGATCCAACCTGGAACATCACTTCCTTCATTTGTCAACAGAGATGAGGCAAGCCACAGCTATTGCATCTAGGTTACCCTGACAAGTTTATGCTCCATTAGAAAGAAAGCAGGGGTGCCCAGTGTCATGACATGTTATTGTATTGTGGTGGATAGTACAATATCCATTGTGGAGAAGGCAACTTTAGAGACCATCACAGAGCCTCAGAAGTGCAAAGCCTTTTAAAGAGACATCAAAAGACTCTAAAAGACATCAAAACCAAATAAGGCTAAGGCGACGGACAAGTCAGTGGGTAAAGTACCTGGAAAGCAATGTGTGAAGACCAGAGTTTGGATCCCCAGAGCCCACATAAAGCCAGACAGGATAGCATGTGTCTGGTCTCTGTAATCCCAGGCCTTCCTGTTGTCAGGAAAACGAAGGCAGAGAAATCTCCAGGGCTCCTGGGCCAGCTAGCCCTGTGTATACAATAGTGATGGAAGGTAAAGTCTCTGGCCTCCATGGACAGCCAGAGACTCACAGAAACTCATAGGCATCCATATTAATACATGAACACGTGCGCGCACGCACATACGCACACGCAATCTAGAACAAACAACAACTTGTACCCTGTACCCGAGGCTTGAGTTTTTACAAAGGGTGTTGTACTAAATGGTTTGTCTCCATTGTCTACCTGCTGTGTCGACAGGAATGTGGTATTTCCTTTTTTAACTGGCTTGGGCTATGAGTTTAATATGGCTACCAGTTCTTCACAGGCTAGCCCCAAAGCCCTGATTAGTTCATGGTTACAGGAAGAAAAGTCCCTGCAAGTCAGTGGGGCAGCTGCAGAGCAGATGGCTGTGTTTAGCATTTCTGTGGTCAGATGAACTGGGTTTGTTTCCAGCCCTAGAATGGAGGAGGAGTTACTCAACTCTGGAGTCTGCCTTTATTTTCCCCATCTGTCCAGTGGGAGCATAAGACACCTAGAAAATGCTAGTTAATATTAAGGATAATATCCTGTGTGTAACATATTTTTATTTTTAGCTTGCATGATCTAACTTTTTTACCCATACCAATTTATAATACAAATATAAGTTAGTGTTTGAGGCTCCAACCCGATTTGAGAATATAAAGGTGTCTTTAAGAATATGGGGAGTTAGCCAGGCATGGTGGCATACACCTTTAATTCTAGCACTTGGGAGGCAGAGGCAGGCAGATAGATTTCTGTGAGTTCAAGGCTAGCCTAGTCTACAGAGTGAGTTCCAGGACAGCCAGAACTACACAAAGAAACTGTGTCTATTTCTCCACAAAGAAACCAAACAAAGCAAACAAGAATATGAGGAGCCAGTGAGCTGGCTCTGCGGGTGAAGGTGCTTGTCACAAAGTCTGATGGCCTGAGTTTGATCATCTGGGGGACCACACAGTAGAAAGACAAAACCATCTCTAGCAAGCTGGCCTTCAATCTCCATTGCTATGGCACATATACACTGTGCCGATGAGTGTTTGTCAACTTGACACAGACTAGAGTCATCTGGGAAGAGGAAACTTCAATTCAGGAAGGGCTCTGTCAGACTGGTCGGCAGGCATTTTCTTGATTATTGGTTGAAGCGGGAGGGCCAATCCCCTGGGGGCAGTGCCACCCTCGGGCAGATGAATCTGGAAGGAGGGGAAGAAAGACGAACATGAACTTGGGAGCAAACCAGTAAGCAGTGTTTCTCCGTGGCTCCTGCTTCTAATCCAGCTTGAGTTCCTGTCCTGATTTCTCTCTGCAACAAACAGTGATGAGGATGGGGCAGCCAAAGAAACCCTTTCCTCCCCAGGGTGCTTTTGGCCAGGGTTTCATCACAGCAATGTAAAACAAATAAACACACACACACACACACACACACACACAAATAAATAAATAAATAAGAAAAGTTAATGTTAAACTTTAACCAGGATTTTTTTTAAAAAGTAAGAGACTATTATGTCTGCTTTGCACCAGGGTTTTATCACAGAAATATAAAGCAAATTAACCCCACACACATACATAGACACAGAAATAAATAAATAAATAAATATTAATACAAAACTTTGACCAGGTTATAAAAATCAAGTAAGAGGCTGGTCTGAATGATTTTCTGTTCCTAGTTTTGATTCAATATTTTCTTAAAGCTATGTTTCCCATTATTTTTTATGGATTGTTTTCTGCAGTCACACGGAGAGTTTTCAAAGACCCTGATCACTCTATAATTCTTAAGAAACAATGTTCCGTTTTTATATATTCAATTTAATAGCTTTTTTCCCCCATCCTGTAGCTCTGAAGCCAGGGATGATAAATCAAAAACTAATATTTCCAAGCACCTCACAAAAATAAGAGCCTATGATAGATTAAGTGTAGGCCAAATGAGGCCCATGGCTGATTGGTTCTAATTAGATAGACGGTAAATGCTCTCTCAGTTGTGTCTTCTGTTAAAGTCAGAACACATGGTTGCGTGGGATCTCCGCACTGCCCTTTGCAGAATCATTTGAAAATATTTTAGGTCTGCTGTCGCTGAGGCAATATGGCTTGGCAGCATATTGCTAACTTCATAAGCTTGTCACATTCGTCATGCAGACAACGTTCTTTATATGCAAAGCTGTCAGGCAGATTGAGTCTATAATTCTTTGCATGAAATCATATGATGAAGCCCAGTATCAAATCGAAAGCTGCGCTGGCATTTGGAATCTTTCAAGCATGGGTTAGAATTGTTTTATGACACATACTCTTTTTGCAAAGCTCGCCAGTTATGTTTTTTTCAACATAACTCTGACTGTAGGTCTACCTTTTGTTGTTTGTTACTGTTGCTGTTTACATATTGGGTGATGAGCCTGTTTCTAGGTCATGTTTGACATTGTGTGTGCCTATGCATGGGAGTGCGAGTGCTCATGCGCACATGAGGAAGCCAGAGGAAAATGTCAGATGTCATCCAACTCTGACTTACTCCTTTGAGACAGAGCCAGTGAACCTAGAGCCAGATCCAGATCTGCTAGCTTGCAAGCACCAAAGAGCTTCTTGCTTCTCCCCTATGCTGGCGTAGCAAGCCGCTGACTTTTCGCATGGTTGCTGAGCCTTGAATTGAGGATGTCATGAGCCATCTCCTCTCCTCAGTTCCATGTTTGGATGTTTTAAAGGGATTAACTTCACCCTCACTCTTGCTCTCCAGGCCATCTCTGGAAGGTAGGAGGCAGTAGTTATCGGCTTGCTTGGTTTGATTAGATCTCCAAAGATAATGCTCGTCAACGTACGCACTGTGTCATTTCCTCCCAGAAGTGTGTGTGATGGAAAGCTCATGTTGGGCCGATCAGTGGGAGAATCCGTACAAATTCTGCATAAAGCCCAAGGGGGCATTTGGGAGGGTCAGTTTACGTATTTTATGCAGTGGTGAAAGTTCTCAAGAAAGTGGCCCACCCCTGGCAGCTTCGGGGGCTAAATGAGGAAAGGAGCGACTTGAAAACTGCGCACGCACGGTCCATGTGCGTCAGGCAGCCCCTTGGCAAGCAAGTTCCTGTGGCAGAGTGGGCAGCCTGCCAGCACTCTGCTAAGCACTCCCCGGTGCTTCATGCCTTGGAATGTGGGAGAAGCTGGAACTCCGGGAAGGCCCATTCTGCAATGTCTGTCATGGCTAGAGCTTGCCAGGCCTCCTAGCACCCAGCTCAGAACTCGACATGGCAGGGACAGGGTTTGGCCTGGGTGTGAGGATGCTGAGATGCGCATTCCGATTCTCTCTCTCTCTCTCTCTCTCTCTCTCTCTCTCTCTCTCTCTCTCTCTCTCTCTCTCTCTCTCTCTCTCTCTCGTTTCTCCCCTCCCTCTACCTCTTTTCTCCTTCCTCCTATTTTTTGCTCCTGAACTATTTTATTTCTGAAGGGAGCTCTGCCTTGCGTGCCATGGTGGGAGACTCTTTCTTCCGTGTGGCCTGGGCAAACCCTGATTTCCCAGCTGCTCGGCTTTTCTGGTTTTTCTTAACAAAAGAAAACCCGTTCTTCTGCGGCCCCATAAGTTCACTGCAAAGCCTCCATCTGGAACGAATTCGGCATCTTTAACAAATATGTGTTCTCTCTTCAAAACCCATCTAAAAATAGTGCTCAGGCAAGGCAGACGAAAATATTTTGACGTTTTCGGTGCGTTTCGTGGGGTAAGCACAGTTTGAAACAGGCTGTCGGTTAATTTTCACACGAGCAAGAGCCGATGTACTTTTTCTGTCTGCATGCACAGTGTATTTTACTCCAGGGTGATTTCTGATTCAAAACATAACGTAGCAATTGTGTTTGTTAGAAAGGGCCTGCTTTTATCACAGCTGGCCTTCATATAGAATTCAGGTTACAAGTACCCAAAGTGAAATGTTCAATTGAGTTCTACTGACATATGACAGTAATCTTTTTTTTTAAAATAGTTTTGTGTGAGGAAAAATATAGCCACCCTAAGAGGCGTCTTTATGATCTACACTGCAAACTGTATTACAGTGTTGACTTCAGTTCCGATGGGGGTTTGCCCTTTTAAGACAAGTGCCAACACTACATGTTCTTACCTGGGAGTCTGACACAGAATTGTCACTATAACGCAGCCTGGGCTACACAGTGACATGCTCAAAAATGAAAAAAAAGAAAAAGAAAGAAGAAAGAAAAGAAAGAAAGGTTTCAAGTTTGGCTGAGCAGTTAAGAGCACTCTCTACTTTTGCAAAAGGAACTGAATTCAGTTCCACACATCTGTGTCAGGCCGCTCATGACCTGAAACTTCAGGTCTGTGGGAGGTGATGCCTTCTTCTGGCTTCCATGGGCACTGAACACATGTGCACACACACTTAGAAACAAAAATAAAGCAGAATATCTAATATTAAGGACCCAGGAAATGTTTTAAAATTCTTCAAAAAGCAGAATACATTCTATCATTTATTAATTAAGCAGCTGCTATGTGTTACGTATGGTGAAGGAGATTCCAGGTATAGTCCATATAAAGTGTAGTACCTATACACAGTCGCGCGTTTTATTTGTTTTTGTTTTTTTTTTTTTTTTTTTTTTT
>NW_022196906.1:110963686-110981901 GCF_008632895.1 Mastomys coucha | reverse complement strand
CTCGAACTCAGAAATCCACCTGCCTCTGCCCCCCAAGTGCTGGGATTAAAGGCGTGCGCCACCACGCCTGGCTGTAGTCGCACTTTTTAATTGAATCCTATGAATTTTTAACTCTGTGGTAGAAAACTGAAGCTGACGAGGTTTAGCACATGGCTCTAGGGGACATGGGTGCTTCATATCCAGAAGCACAGTCAAACCAAGCCTCACACTCTCCTGTCTGCTTTCACATCCTCTTCTAGTAAAGACAAAAAGAGTAATTATTACTTTTTGTTAATAGCAATATTTAAATTTTTAGAAAAAGTCAAGTTCAGATCCGGCGTATCCCCTCCTTTTTCTCAGCTCTCTGACACTCTCAGATGCTCTAATGTGTAGAGCCTGGGACTGGACTTTAACAATGTCATTTAACATTAGAATCTCCTTGTTTCATTTTGTTACTTTATAGATCTCCATAAAATCAGGGAAAATGTTGCAACTTAAAATTGATGGAGACGTAGACAAGTGTTTATTAATTACTGAAAACATGGCTAAAATAGAATTAATTACTAGTAACTGACATGTCCTTCTAGGTATGTTTTAAGTGCTTGTGAAAGCTCTTGTTTGATCAGATCTGTTCTTCCTATAATACGCACAGTTCCTGTGTGGTCCAATCAGCCACAAGAGCCCCAACCATGAGCTCTGTTCAGATTCAGATGCACAGCCTGGTGTCAGAGGAGGCTTGTGAACCAAGGTTGGCTGGAATGCTTAAGCTATCTTACGACCCTCAGCATCCATATAAAATCCTCACCTGCTGTTCATTCTATGAGTGCTTAGAATGCCAGCTGCACAGCAGTAGAGCACATGCAGTGAGGTGTGTCTCTTTAGGTTGCAGCCCAAAAACACCATCTTGAGGCTGTAGTCTAGAAAAGAGTGAATTAATTGGGAAATAAGCCCACTGACGTCCCAATTCCCAGGATCAGACTTGGGTCCTCTATCTTTGCATCTCCATTTTAAATATGTTTTTAATAGGTTCAACAGTACACAACAGCAGGCCCTGCACTCGAGGCCAGCTCATAATAAAAAGATCTGGACGGCCTTTGGTAAGCCCTTGGGCTGTCTCTCTCTCTCTCTCTCTCTCTCTCTTGCTCCTTCCCTCCTTTTCTGACTAAAAGCCACATCAATGTTGTCTTTAATTTGCATTCATTTTTACGTGCCAATTATCAACTGTCAGGCCCAGCATCTTAGAGACTATAAACGAGGCTTAGCATGTATTTTATACTTCATCAGTGAGTTATATAATAGCAAGTGAGATAGATGTCTCATACTTTCCAAGTTGACGTCAGTTGAGGCACCAGAAAAGGGTAAATTGGCTTGCCTTCAGTTCCATAGTCATGGCCCTAGAATCTCTCCTGCAAAGGCCTGGTATAGTGAGCTTTCAAAGCATGGCCCCTTAAATAGCAGCTGCAACACCTCCCGGGAACCTGGAATTAATGTACAAACTCGGATACCAACCCAGACTGACTGAGTCAGAATATGTGCATGAAGTCTAGTGATCTGTGCCTTTTTAACTTCGGGGGGGGGGGGGGGGGGGGGGGCTGGATGATAACTGTTGGTAACGTGTTTTAGCAAGCATGAGGACCTGAGTTTGACTCCTTAGAAGCCATAAGGAAAAGGAAAACAAAACCCAAACTGGGTGTGGTGGCCTGCATTCACAACGTCAGAGCCAGATAGGTAAACATGGGCAGATTCCTGGAGCTGCTAACCAGGTCCCCTAGGTCACACTAAGAGCTCCGGAATGGTGGGAGACCCTGTATCAAAAATCTTCTGTGGACTGCTCTTGGGAATATCAACCAAAGGTGTCTTCAGGCCAGCACAAGCAAGGTTTATTCCTATGTATTTGCACACATTGATATGCACATGTATATATACACACGCATACACATAGACATTTACACACTCACACATGTGTACAGGCACACAACCATGCATACAAAGGTGAGCACATGCATGCATACAGATTTATACACATGTGCACACATGCACTTACTATGCTCACAATGCACATGTGAATACACATGCACATACATGGATTCACACACTTGTACGTGCACATACTGTCTTAGTTAGGGTTTCACTTCTGTAAACAGATACCATGACCAAGGCAACTCTCATAAGGACAACATTTAATTGGGGCTGGCTTACAGGTTCAGAGGTTCAGTCCATTATCATCAAGCGGGAACATGGCAGCATCCAGGCAGGCATGGTGCAAACAGAGCTGAGAGTTCTACATCTTCATCTGAAGGTTTCTAGAGAAGACTGACTTCCAGGCAGCAAGAGTATTAAAGTCCATACCCACAAGCCCACACAGACTCCAACAAGGCCACACCTCCCAATAGTGCCACTCCCTGGGCCAACCATACATACACACACACAAACATACAAACATACCCACATACACACACCTACCTTTCAGATAGTTATGATGAGCACTAATATATAAAAGCTACCATTCCACCTATTAAGATTACACCAGAGGGGATTTTTCCCTTCCTTTCTGCTCCCCTATATTTCTTCCTTCTTTTATTTCCCCCCAATAATTTAATTCCCCCAGATATTGTTTTTGTTCTACAAATAGCTCAAATTCTTTGTTCCACATAATCAGTGTCTTTAAAATATCTACGTTATTAAGATGTCACTATGTCAGCTGTTACTTGGGACTCCTGACAGTGTAAAGGATCAAGTTTGCCCTGTCCATGTGGATCAGTGGCCCAGCACCATCAGATCTTTGGTTTTGGTGTCATTCTTGGCAAGCATGTTTTGTTCATTTCAGTGATGACCTGGCTTGTTATGTCTGCTTCACTGGCTACTAATTGGCCTGCTTTCTAACAGACAGCACTCAGTGGTCAGCCACTGGAAGCCAGACTCCTCTCTCTGACTCTTTTGTGACTCCTGAGTGTGATGACTCCTTGGCTGCATCTCTGGGAAGCAGGATTAGCATGGAAGCCTGCCTTCTCAAGGACCCAGCCCATAATTCTTCTGCAGATCAGTTGGGAAGGCTCATTCTTCAAGCTCTGATGCTCAATTCCCTTTTTACCAACACTAAATTCAGTTCATTATCCTTGTCTGACCGAAGGAAAAATGAAGACAAAAGGCATTTACAAAAGAAAAAGAAATCTTGGGAGCAGCATTTTGGAATGTGCCCAGTAGGAACTCAGTTCTCTGCTGGTGTTCTGTGTGCTGGTGTGCGCACCGGGAGGTGGCTGCGGCTCCTCACATGTGTGGAGATGCTGTTCTGAATTTCTTGTCTTCTGTTGTCCAAAGATATCTGGAAAATGTTATGTCGCAGACATTAATCGTGATTATTAAGCAAGAAGAAAGGAGAGCCTCTTAGCTGTTGCTTAACTCCTAACAGCACTACAAGGTGTGGAGACAGTCAGATACGCCTTATCCTTTGGACTTTTTGTTTAGAGCAGAATTTGGGTGGGAAGACGGTCCCACAAGTAAAATGCTTCTCTGCAAGCGAGAGGATCTGGGTTCAGATCAGCAGAAACCATGTAAAACAAAACAACAGCAAAAATAGAATAAAATAAAACAAAACAAAACAAAAGCCTGCGGGCTGATAATACCATCCCTGGAGAGGCAGAGGCGATTGATTGGTCCATGGGGCTTGATGGACAGACAGCCAAGTCTATAAGTCAACAGCACCCAAGACCTAGCCTATAGGCTGGAACCTGTTTGTCCTTTGGTGCCAAGGTATGCATACATAGTCATGTACACATGCACAAAGGTACATGAACAAACACATATTCTGAATGTGAAAAGTTTCAAGATGGCAGCAGGAGACAATTACATCAAGAACTCCTTCTAAGTAAGAGCGCCTTGCATGACAATGCTCCACACAAACTTGGCAATCTCTCAACAGACTTTTTCTCCTTTGCCCAGCCCACAGCAGCAGGATCAAGCTGTCTCCTGGCAGAATGCATTTTGTAGAGTCTGAAGTAGATGCTTGTATACAGCATCTCTCCTCTTAATGGGGGGGCTGGGGGAGGTGTTATGCGAATCAAGGAGTACTTTCTCTGGTGGCCAAATAAATTGAAAGTGAACATGTCTCAAAAGCACTTGTATCTACCCCATTTATCAAGTTCATAGCGTTAGCTTCAGGTTTGTATTAGCCAGCTTTGGCGAAATGCCAAATCATTCTTCATGTTCAACAGTCAAGAATCCTTACAGGAGATTCCACAACGCCTGTTGCCGGAATCCATTATAGCAAGCAGCAAAACCAGTCTGCTACGATCCCGTGAAATGAATTCCGTGTTTTAGGAGATGTCAAATATCCTTGTTTCTTCCATGTGTTTGGATAAGATAATTATATCATAGTGTTTCAGGGGCATAGCCAAAATGGTAGCAGATGAAATGCATTGTATGCTATGACCCTTTCATACATAGGAATATCTATGGCTATATGTATACACATGTGTGCATATATAAGTATTATATGAAAAGTTTAGCATGAGGTAGATCCTGCTTGAACAGATGAAAACCCATTTTAATTTATTTGAAATATTTTTGCTTTTGTATTCTTGGGTTTTAATCTTCCAGCATATGAGAGGTTATTTACATCAGTCCCAGAGTCTAGAGCTAGCCACCAACAATGACCCTTTTGCCTTTGGGGAGAGCAGAACCATCTATGTGTATATCTACACGTGCAGTGCTGTTGTAAACCAGAAATAGAAAGCAAATAAGCAAGCAGTGCAATGTTCATTTTTTTGTTATGGACAGAGGCTGGAGAGATGACTCAGCAGTTAAGAGAACTAACCTCTCTGACTCAGCAGTTAAGAGCACTTACCACTCTTGGTGAGGACTGGAGTTTGGTTCTAGCACCTACACCTGAGGCTCACAAGCACTGGTAACTTCAGCTACAGAGCCCCCAAGCCCTCGTCTGGCTCCTCAGCCCCCTGCCTCTCTCTCTCTCTCTCTCTTTCTTTCTCTCTCTCTCTCTTCCTCTCTCTCTCTCTCTCTCTCTCTCTCTCTCTCACACACACACACACACACACACACACGCACACACACAGAGAAATAAACACTATTATTTCTATCAAATGCACACAACTGACCTTATAGTGGTAATTGCCTAAAAAGTTACATTCAGACCGTTGAGCCAACATTCTTATGTTCTCTAGTTTCCTGATGAGCCATTTGGACAGGTAGAGCTCATCACTCGTTTCTCAGATAAAGAGAAAGTTTCAGGGAAGGGTAGTTGTGCTGCCCTTTGCTCCAGCACTGGTCTGTAGCACTTCTAAAATACTTACCTTTCCCATACTATCCGGCACCGGCAAGCAAAACATTTCAATACTTTCTCAGTATATCATTTGACAATCTCTTTTCCTTCCAGCTCTTTCGTAATGAATAAGTCATGTAATTAATATTCGACTTGACCAAGGTGCTTATTACAGCTCTGGGGAGCTGAGGGGAATTTTCCTTGCTCTGATGATGACCTGGCTGCGCTCTTGTCCTCAGAGCAGGTCATCCCAGCTTGGTTTCCATAGCGCTCTCTGCTCTAAATTAACAACGTGTATTTATCTCTGGCAGTCTGTAATCCCTCTAAGAGGCTCCGCCTATTTATCATGCATAGAATTGTTACCATCTTCCATCGTTCACTATCTAAAACAATAATTACCCTCAAACAAAGACATTTTCCTTTTGAGAGAGTAAAGCTGTGCCCTGCACTTTAAGGACTATGACAAACCTTTGCTAATTGGATTTTATTTGATTGGATTAAAATCAGAGGGGAGCATTTTCTCTTGCCTGTAACCTCACCTTTATGGTTTGGCCTTCTCAAAGCTTTGTGTGATCAGGTAAGATTCGTCTCCAGGAACTCAGATAGTGTAGTCAGAGAGGAGAGAGTTGCAGAAAGACACAATCAATGAACCTTGATGTGTTGGGAGATACATTTTCAAAGTGGAACGGTGGGGATAAATATAGAGCAGTGCTGAGTTTGGGGCACAGCCAGGAAGGAGCACCTCCCATGTGAACACAGAGAGGCAACTGGTTTTCTGGCAGATGGCTTAGTGATAATCTGTGAGGTTCCTGATGGAGCACAACCCCTCTATAGCTCTGAAAACGGACCAGTGGTAAAACTCCAGAGGCACTCTATTAGTTATTGTTGCTGTGTTGAAACACCATGACCAGAAGCAAATCTAGGGAGAAAGGCTTATTCCTGCTTCTAGAACTGAGTCTGTTAGTGTGGGGGAGGCATAGCGGCAGGCAGCTGGAGCAGGAAGCTGAGAGGCCACATCTTCAACCACACACAGGAAGCAGAGAGAATGAACACATGTGTGATGTCGTGTGGCTGGCTTTCTTCAGCAAGGCTCCATCTCTTAAAGGTTCTGTGACCTCCCCCAGACAGTGATACTGCCTGAGAAATAAGCGTTCAAATGCCTCAGCCTGTGAGGAACATTTCTCATTCGAATGACCACAGAAGCCAATCTCTAAGTGAAGATAAAATGTGAAGCATTTATTGGCTTAAGTTTATTTTCAATTGGCTGTTTTTCTGGATCTGAAATACTCTAAAAAAAAAAAAAACTTATTTGGTCTATGCCCAACTTATTGGTATTTTTTTTATTATCTAAGCCTCTCACATTTGTTTACATGAATTATCAAAAGTTTAGAATCATGCACACACACACACACACACACACACACACACCAAGCAAAACAAACAAACAAATAAACAAACAAACAAAAAAACCCTGTCCTTTAAAGTGTGACTCTGGGGATCAGAGTATAGAAATTGCTAATGTAGGCCACGGAAACTTAACGGCTCACACAGCTCAACCTATAACGTATCGGCTCACACAGCTCAACCTATAACGTATTGGCTCATACAGCTCAACCTACTTGGACACTCGTTTCCGGGTGACTGAGGGGTTTCTTAGTTGCCAAGAATATAATTAGCTATTTTGAGCAGTTATGTTAAAGTCTGTAGCTGTGCTTTGTGTCAGACGATTTATTGATTAATTCTTTTTTACATTATACAAACAGTGTGTTTGAGGACAAGACGGAGAGGATCCTGGCTCCTTCTTCAGGACAAGTACTCGTCTCTCCATTTGTCTCTACACTCAAGTCCAGAAAAGCATTTTTTTTTTAATTGGAATAAGCAGCTGGTAGGGGAAAAGTTATTTTTCTGGCTCGTCTTGGACACTGAAATTCTAAATATTTTTGTAATATGTCATATACTTAAGTGACAGTAAAGGTTTAGGTATTAGGAAAGACTTTTAGAGCAACTGGCTGCTGCTCACTATAACAGTTTCTGAAATGCTTGTAAATTTGTTTGTGTAACTACTTAGTGACATATTCATGTCTATTAATTTTATTGAATTTTATTTATTTATTTGTGTGTATGTATGTGTGTATATGTATATGTATGTGTGTATGTGTGTGTGTGTGTGTATGTATGTTATGTACATGCTATCACATGCAAGTGAAGGTCAAAGGACAGCTTTTGAGAGGTGGTCCTCTCCCTCCACCATGTATGTTTCAGTTAAAGCCCTAGGCTTTTATTTGATAATATTTTGGGAGAATAGTTCATAGCCATGTCTGTAAGTGACGCTGTAGACTTTTTCTCTAAGGATAGGTCCAAACACTGACAAAAGTCATGAGTTTCTGACTTAAGTATCCTAACACTGACAGTGTTGCCAGGATTAAATGAATTGCCATGATCAACATAGAACAATGAAGCCTCACACATGAAATGTTTTGGTCTATGTGTGAATAATTTTGGCAATTTTTCAAAATAAACCTTGCTAGTTAAGAAAACAGCTTACATTATAAATAAATAATATTAACTAATGTTAAATATGCAGTACTTTCTCTTCTATGGGGCTCTAATATTTTCCTCTGATGAAAATAATGTGCTATCGATCACAGCAAAAGGTCCCTAACTTCAAAGGCAGAAGGGAGTGTCCCCCTCACTAGAACACCAAGGATGCCTGTGAAGGAACACACTGAGGACTTTGGGTTCTAGTGAATCTTTACTCTCTGAATCACCTCTACTTAGAAAATATTTTCATAAAATAGTTAAGCAAACACACAGGCATAAACTGAACTTTCCTCCTGCCATTTATCATAAGACTAGGAAGTCTCATAGACCCTGACATGAGCTGCAAGCATTCTCCCTGCTCTTGCTTTGATGTTTTCAAGGCTCTGGCCAGTTCCCTGCTCCTTTTATCTACATTGTTATTGTTCTTAATTAAGGTAATGCTCTGCAGACTTACACGGTGGTGTCTACATTTTATCAATAAGAAATCGAGCTCACACAATAACGGGGTTATGGAAAGGTGAGCGTTTCATACACTTATACAATTAAATAGGATCATGCCCACTCCTCGATTTTCCCCTCCAACTTCCTCTGGATGCCTGCCCATGCTTCCCTCTCAGCTTCATGTCACACAATAGTTGTGGTCACAGCTCCTTCTTAAGTGTGTGTCTCAGAATATAGTGACCCAGGAAGAAGGAATCACATCCCCTGGCCCTCTAGTTGGCTTTGCCCATCAACGTGACATAGCCTAACGTCATCTGAGAAGGGAGTTTAAATTGAGGATTGCCTGAGTGGAACTGGCTTGTGGACATGTCTGTGAGGGATTGTTTTGGTTGGCAATGATGTACTGAGTGTGTGCTGGCTTGACAAAAGCTAGGGTCTTGTGAGAAGAGGGAACTTCAAGTGAGAAAATACCTCCATCATATTGGCCTATAATCAAATCTTTAGGAGTATTTTCTTGATTAATGCTAGATATAGGAGAATCCAGCCATCCGTGGGCATCAGACATGAGGAGTCCCTTCCTCAGTTCTCGCTACCAGGTCCCTACATTCGTTCCTGGCCTGCCTTCCCTTCATGATGAAACATAAACTGTCAAGTGGCAATGTTTATCACAGCAAGCCAGGACAGGGGACTGACTCAGCCCACTATGGGCAGCACTATCCTTAGGCAGGTGGTTCAAGGTTGTAGAAGAACACTGACAAAACAGAGACCTGTGAGCAAGCCATCAGTCAGCACGCCCTCAGGCTGCGGACTGTGCACTTTGGCTGTGACTCAGTTCCTTGCTTCATGGTAACTTTTCATGAAGCAGTCAACAACAGAATAACAAACTAGAACACCGTACTTCTTCAAGGAAGGCTGTTCCTTATCCTCCTCCTCGTCTGTCTGTTGCTCTTGCGATGCACAGGTATTATGGGTGCTGTGATGGTGTCACACACAGTTTGTAATACACCGTAGGACCATATGGCCTGTGAAGCCTCTCCTCATGGTGGCAATCACTGAGGTACTGAAAAGGACAACAGGGAAGATCTCTCCAAAAGTCACTTTCCCCTTAATTATCCAAGGGCAATTGAAATTGTCCTTTGTTCTGCCTCGCCAGCCCGGTTCAGACCCTTCTTTCGGGAATTGCTGGTACAGCGCAAGTTCCCAATCGCAGTGCCTATTTTTAGTGCCTTAAGGGTTCCTGTGTCTATAAATGGCATCCCCTCTGTGCAGGCTAATGTCTTAAATGCAGTCCAAAATCAATTAGCTATTATGTGCAACAAGACTGTGCATTAGCAAGGTGAATGTTCTCTTGTGTGTTTGATCATCGGGATCTGGCACCCAGACCTCTGGTAAAAATTGGGAACAGTTCTTGGTGCTTTTCTTGAAGTAACCGAAGAAGGTGGTGGTCATCTTTACAAACATGCTTTTCCTGTCTCCCTTCCCCCAACAAATGTGTTAGTCACACTTTCAATAATTAATCACATAGGCCTTCAAAACAGATCACCTACCCACTTTATCCTTAAAGTCTCCTTCAGGAACTGCCAGACAGATGACCCCTAGTGCCCATCACCACTGACCCTAGCCCAGCTCTGGGGAACTCTCAGCAGGAACTTCAAGCCCCCCAAGATGTTTTTTTTTAACCCACAATGGACTACAAGAGTCTCAATTATCAAACCTCTGATCCCAGCCTTCCTATAGATACCATTTAGCCCACCTCTAGACAAGATGTGGCAGCCCTATTTGTCTTGTTAAAGACCCTGAAGTTAAATTACTGCCTCTTTGTTTTCCTTCAAGGCTCACTTGCTAGTTATGGTGGAAGAGAGCTATTGACCGGGTCTTCTCATTCATCCGGACTTCCTTTATTATTTTAAATGATTTCACCAGGCTACAAGGCAGCAATTTGCATGTCTTGTTCAATGAATTCTACCTGATAGTTCTGTCTATACCTTTTCTTGGGAAGAAAACAGGGAATCTGCAAATGGATAACCTGTCTCTTGAAAATGCATGGGTTATCCACTCTTGTACAGAAATGCCGTAGATGTCAGTGTTCTCCATGGAGGCATTTATTGACAGGAAGCCCTGGAATCTTAAATATTGCTGCAAGAGAAATATTTTTATATTATTCTTCAGTATGTGGGTGTGTGTATGTGTGTGTTTATATGTGTGTATATGTGTGTATGTGTGTGTTTATATGTGTGTGTATGTGTGTGTGTGTATGAGTGTATGTGTGTGTATTTATATGTGTATGTGTTTATATGTGTGTATGTGTGTGTGTTTATATGTGTATATATGATTGTATGGGTGTTTATATGTGTGTGTATGTGTATTTGTGCGTATGTGTGTTACATATATGAACATGTTTGCACATGTCAATGTCATATATCCTTCTCTATTGCTCTCTACCTTAGTTTTTGGCACACGTTTTTCCACTGAGCTTGAAACTCCTTGATTTGGCTAGGCTGCCTGGCCAGTGAGCTTCTGTCCCCATTTCCTGGAGTTCCATAACTGGAATTCCAGTTGGGCACTGGTTTTTACATAGTGATGGATCAAACTCAAGTCCTCTAACAACTGAGCCATTTCCCCTGGGCCATTTTACCTCTCCTTCGTTTCTTGCTGTAGGCTGTTTTATTGAAAACTTGATGCCCCCTGTGTATAAGAGTAGATGGGAATACGTCTTGGAGGATATAGCTCTTCCCATCCATACATTTCACTTGCCTGGCATGTGACGTTTTCTTCCAACATATTGCACATGTCAGAATGCCACTTACAAGCGTCTCCCTGCAAACATACAGTCAGGCTGCTATGAGCAGGAGACATTTGAAGGAGACCTTCAAGGAAATGCCTCTGATTGACACCTTGCCGCCGCCACTGCTGCTGGCCTCCTTAACATAATTCATTTGCAGCCAGAGGAGTATTGCAAACTAATTAGGAAAGTGGTTGGGTCATGCCTAGGATGGCTATGTGGCCAGGGGAGCCACTGGGTTTGATACAGAAAAGGGAAAAGGGAAATTGATTATTGCAAACAGCCCATCCTTATTCTGAAAGAGGGAAAAGGGGGGAAATTTAAAGAAGTTTTCATTTTTGTGAAAATGTTCAGCAGTGGCATACTTGTAAACAATACACCATGATTACAGTCAGCCCACGACTCGCTCTCACCCCTTCCACTCACCCCTACCCCTCATTCTTCTAAGAAGTCCAGCTACTTTCTCATGCTCCTCCTCCCTTCCTTCACCCTCTCTTTCTTTCCTCTCTTCTTTCTGTTTTCCTCTGTATCTCTATCTCTCTTCTTCTCTTTCTTTGTTTCTTTCTTTCCTTATTTCTTCCTTTCTTTTTTCTTTCTCCTTCCCCATTTCCTTCTGTCTGTCTGTCTGTCTGTCTGTCTTGCTTGCTCTATTTAGGCTGTCAGCTGCTGACTGTTGGTGACAGCACTGGGCATACTCTATTCAGAAGACAGTGTCCCAGCACACCCTCCCTATCCTGAGATTCCCATAAACCTTCAGAGGGGCTGACACAGATGCCTTCTTGGAGACTAAGCATTCAGCAGTCATTTACTTCCAGCAATCCAACCAGTTCTAGGGCCCCTATTTCAACTGTTGCTGGAGCCAAAAGAGGTTTCTCTGGTAGAAGCTGAGTGCTCTACCGTTCCAGGAATATGCATGTAAATGGTTACAAAGCCAAACATCGGTAGCACAGTCCCCCACAGGCCATGTGGCTTGGATGTCGATGATTTATCCATGAAACTGGGCTTATTATTTCAGCCCTCTGGTGAAGCTTCTAGCAAGGATGGGATTCAGAAGGGGTAAACTAGAGAAAAGAGACAACTCTACACCCAGAGCTGGTCTGTGTTAGTGTCATCCCCCACTGGAATTCCTTGCTCCCTGTTAGATTAGAAAGATGGTCAAAGAAAAACAGCCAATAACATTGTGTAGAATGGGACTTAGGATTTTGTGTGTATCAATGCAACGAAAGCCATGCCCTTGAGCTGTCCAAATGAGGGGGACATGTAGTTTTGTCTCTGTTTTAGGTTTCCATTTAAGATAATTTCTGATATGATGTGAATTATAGAGAAGGCATTGTGGTTTGAACGAGGTATCACCCATAGTCTCAGACATTTGAGCTGAGACCTGGTCCCTAGTTGATGGACGCTGTTTGGTGAGGCTGAGGCTGTATGGCCTTGTTGGAGGAAGTGTGTTACTGGAGGCTTGGGGAGCTTAAAGACTTGCATCCTTCTCAGTTCACTCTCTGTGCATCTTGCTTGCGGTTTGAGATGCGGGCCCTCAGCTGGCTGTTTTAGCCACCCTGCCTACAGTTCTGCAGTCTCTGCTATGACATCTGTACTCTGGCCATCTGGTACCATAGTCCCAAATAAACTTTTTTTCTGTAAGTTGCCTTGGTTGTGGTGTTTCATCACAGTGGCAGAAACATAGGTAATACAGGCATTAAGTCTCACAAGTTCAGAACACCCAAGTATTCCTGGAGCAGTTGGGCACTGAGCTGCTGTGAGCAGCAGCAGGGCTTCTCTCAGGCTTCTGCTTACACAAGGGTTACATTTCTTCATCCCTGTGAGAGCCGAGGTTTGATGCTGTATGATGGGACCTCTCAGAGTACAAAGAAAATATCCCAGAGGAGAATCCTTTGGCCTGAAAGCCTAACATTTCAATAGCTGTGGACCGTAACTTTCAAGCTAAGAGAGATATGAACATCGGGTTCCTGCCAGGCTTGAGGCTTTCCTCCTATTTATGCTCTGCAAAGCCTGGTGGTGGGTTTTCGTTTTGATGCCTCAGGCTACATGAAATAAGGAGTTTTACCAAGAATGTTGGGAATTCCAACAGGAGGTACTAGGGCCCGGGAGGATGATGAAGGGGAAAGAGGAGAGCTGCGAACAAGCCTGCCTGGTCCTGTAATTTGATGTCATGCTCTTTTTAACATCAGACCTGAGTTTGCTTAGAGGAATGTTGGAAAACCATCAGGCTAACTTGCCAGCAGCTCAAGGCAAGCTGGGAGTCTATGAGTGGCACATTAATAGGTGAGAGTTACATGCGCTGTTTTTACATACATGTACTGTTTTTACATACGTGTGCTGTTTTTACATACTTTTTAATCTTCAAAAATGTTTACTAAATAGGTCCTTTTCTAATACAGAAGACAGACTAAAATAAACTTGGTAGGCAAAAGAGTGGTCTTGGGACCCATTTGTTTTAATTTAATAAAACCAATCACTCCTTTAATCCTGCTAAATTACAGCCTACATTGTATATTCTTGCTAATTAAGGTTATTATCTACGGGGCGTGTGTGTTCAGGACAGGGGCGGGAGAAACCCTTGGGAAGAATGCCATTTTGAGGAATTGCAGGAAAGAGTGAATTATGCGGATCTCACACAGTTCTCGGGGCTGCGACAAAGTTCCTACCCCTGAAATTCAGGACCTGCAGTCCTGGGAAGGTTTAGATGGGATCCCAGTTTCAATGGGTTGCTTTGGGAGCCGTGTAGGGTGGAGAGAGAGTCCACAGGTTCCTGGGTTAATCTAGGAAGACAAGGGGAGTGCTAACCCCTCCTTTTAAACACACTTTTAAAGTTTTAAAAAATTCATGTGTCCAAGTGTCTTGCTCTAATTTATGTCTGTTTACCTCATGCATGCCCAGTGCCCACAGAGGAAAGAAGAGGGTGTAGGATCCCCCTGAACTGGAGCCACAGACAGTCATGAGCTGTCGGGTAGGTTCTGGGAACTAAACCCAGCTCTTGTGCAAGAGCAGCAAGTGCTCTAACGCGCTGAGACATCCAGCCAGCCATGTTAGTTCCTACTAACCATGTTCTACTAACATTCCATAGTCATATGAAACACCTTGGCAGCCAAGATGATTCTGGCCTCAACAATGTCAAGAATGTGCTCATAGGAAGAACCTAGCTGAAACATTTTGGAAAGGAATATAAGTATGCTGAGGACATTTGGCCGTGTACATCAAGAGCAGATGAGATGGGAGTAAGTGATTTTCCAGGCTCCCACTGTTATCGAAGTTGGGAGTGTGGGGGTCATAGTCTCAGTTCCAAGCTAGGTTCAGCCACCTGTCCCTGGTGAACCAATTAAAAGATCTAAATTAATAGCAGAAGCAGGAAAAAAAGAAGTTGATCAATGAGGCTATGCTGGGAAGAGGGACAAAGGTCCAGAATGTTCCACAAGCCCTTGTTCTGGGTCCTGAAGTGAAAGTGAAGTGTGAGGAGGGCCAGGGACAAGCATGTGTCAGCAATCTCAGCGAAGGCGTGTCTAGCCCCATGCTAAGCCATCACTATTCCTTCCTGTAGGGTGATCTCACGAGGTGTTAGTACTGTGTGCAATCTCTCTGTAATACAAGTTCCCCTGTGTCTGGGGAAAGAAAAATATTCTTTCTTTTTTCCGAGATTCCTAAGAAATTATCATTTCTTTGAGGGCCATTGTTTCAAAGAGTGTGACAGTCAGATTGAGAGACACTAGTCTTCGTCTCTTCCCTCCCAGTTATACTACCAATTATCCAGTTTCTGGAACTCTCTAGTGTGGAGAAATACACTCCTTTCTTGTGTTCTTATCACTTTCTCACTCACGTCTTGTCTCATCAATGGAGCTAACTGAAGCTGAGCACAGTCCCTCAAAGGGGATGTAAGCATGAAAATCTCTCAGGTGAAATCATTTCTGTGACTTTTAATCAAGTCAGGAAATATCACTAATGCACCTCTGGGGCTACACGTAAAAGGAATGCTCTGAAATGCTACTCTGTTCCTGACACATGCGGGTAGACAAAACAGTACCCCAACTGTCTCCAGAAAGAGAAAGTACCCCAACTGTCTCCAGGAAGAGAAAGTACCCCAACTGTCTCCAGAAAGAGAAAGTACCCCAACTGTCTCCAGGAAGAGAGAGCTGGTTTGCGCTACTCAGCAGCAGCCTTTCAGACCCCACCACATATTTGTGGTAGGCTGAGGCCATGAGAACTTTTCGCTCTTGACTCTTTTCTTATTAAAACAACAACAACAACAACAACAAAGAATGGAAGGAAGAAGGAAGGAAGGAAGGAAGGAATGAAGGAAGGAAGGAAGGAAGGAAGGAAGGGTACCGTTCCTTATCTTGAGAAGGAGGTCCCCCTGCTTCAGGAAGCTATCAGGACCTAGTATCTGACCCTTAATAATGCCGGTAACCTTGAGCATGAACTGTGTCTGAGCCAGAAAGGAATGAGAATAATTCTCACCAGTAATAGTGGAAACAAAGCTGTGGCCTCAACATCTTCCTCAGCGCCTGACTTTCCAAATGATAAATACCAGCATCTTAAAATCTCCAAGTACCAATTTCCCCCTTAAAATGTGCCAGGATCTGTTTTGAGATGCAAAGGCATGCTCCATTAGGAAATTGGACTGTGTGGCTCCTGTTGGCTAATCAATCTTTAATAAGAATATAGATTCATAGTAGGTCGTCTTTCTCCTGATAAAGTCTGTATGGAAAAGGGCTCTTCGAAGGAAGGGGAGGTGCTTCTGTTTCAGTCCTCCCCCACTTAGATTAAGAACTCTTATTTCTGAGCCAGCCAACAGCCCGGAAAGAAACAGGGAGGGTGAGCCAGTGGAGGAAAGCAAAGGCGTTCTTACTTTCTAAAGATTCTTTTTTGTTTGTTTGGTTTTTGGTTTTTGGAGACGGGTTTTTCTGTATAGCTAGCCCTGAGACCAGGCTGGCCTCGAACTCAGAAATCCATCTGCCTCTGCCTCCCAAGTGCTGGGATAAAGGCGTGTGCCACCACTGACCAGCCCAAGATGGAGCATGCTTTAGCTCTTCCAAGGCCCCGCCACTATGGGTGCTGCAAAGTGACATTGGAAGTTGTATATTTGACTTTGCCCTTCTCCCCCACCCCCAGATTTCTGCCCTACTCCCCAACCCCTACCCCCACACAATACACTCAGGAAGTTAACTCTGAATATTCCCAAGAGTTCTGTCCCAGCTTCCTGGTGTTCTCTTGGTCAAGACAAATGTGCACTCTTCAGCCATGAACTCTTTATCTCATCTTTTACTGTCACCTGGCGAAGAAGATTCTCATTCATTTCTGGCTCAAACACAGTTTGAACAAGCACACCATGCTCAGGGTTGCTGGCATAATTAAGGGTCAGATGCCAGGTCTTGATTGGTCAAATATCCCTACTATGCCAATTAAGGACACAAGTATTAGTGAAAAACAAAGAAAGATTCAGCCAATGTCACCGTGTTTGAAAGAGGGACCAACACGGAGATCCAATGACGTCACAAATCCACTCTGGGGTCCTGGTGTGCCCTTCAGTTCTAAGCAGAGGCAGGAGCTATGGGGGACTCACAAAGTATGGCCCAGCCTGCCCATCATTCCCACAGTACTGTCTAGGCTCCCGTCCCTCCTGATGTTCATGTGCTGAGCTGTAAATCTCTTTCCAGGAAACCAGGCCTACCTCTGGCTAGCACTAGACTTTACCCCTGCCTCTTTCCCCCTATTACGGGATTCCTGGATGAATGCCAGTCTCATGGGATCCATTACTTCAATACCCTATAGCCGAAAGTGGGGAGGAATGTAGGTGTCTTTTGGAATGTCCTCATCTTTGTCAGTCTGGTTACATCAGAATAGTGCCCGGAATGAATGAGCTCTCCAAGCATCTCATTGGCTGTCAAGTGTGTTCTTTGAGGTTCTGGAATGGGGGCTGCTTATCAGCATTGTTTGCCTTAGTGATTAGAAGGAGACATAAGGTTGAGAGTGCCCTGGAGTCTCTTCTCTGTTAGCTGAAGGAGTAAGCACACAGCAATTGTGTCCCAACAGGTTTTCTGATAACTCCTATTCCGCCTTGAGTTGTTCAACCCAGAATGCAGGTTTAGGGTCCTTTAACTAGCAGCCTGCCCTCCTAAGCTGACTTGTCACAAGTGCTCCAGCCAATGTGTCTACCTTACCTAGCTATTGGCCCCAGCTTTGTTTTGGTGCCTCAGGTAAAGAATCCGATTTAACATATTGTTGCCAATGGCATCTGTTCTAACATCTGTCGGAACTGAGTACTATTCTAACTTCCCTTGGAAAACCCTCCCAGTGAATCTCTATTGATTCATGTAATTTGTGTTTATTTAGAATATTTCTGACAGTAAATTACTTAGAAAATTGTTACTACAGTCTGGCTAAGAATAAAGGGATAGCAGTTCTTATTTGGGTTTTGGTTGTTTTGATTTTTCTTTCTGGGTAAACTCATCAGTCAAGTAAGGAATGGTTTGTTTGGGTTTAGTTTTTAAAAGGCTTATATATTTTTATTTGTGTGTAAGAGTTTTTTTTCCTGAATATACATCTGTGTACCATGTACATGGAGGCCAGAAGGAAATATAAGATTCCCTAAAAGTAGTATTCCAGATGTTTATGAGCCATCAAATGGGAACTGAACCTAAGTCCTTCGCAGGAGCAACCCATGTTCTTGACATCTGAGTCCTCTCCACCCTCAAGGAATGTTTCCTATTAGAGGCTGTGAGATTATTTGTATTTCTAGATTTGGACTCATGTACACAGTGCAGTAATTTATACAAATTAATTTCAATTGATTCTCCACATGTAAAAGAAAATATGAACCTTAACTTCCTTTTAACACATCTTCATTTGAGCAAATCACATGTAGTTTTCTATATACATGGGAGACAGCCTAGTAAATGGTGAGGGGCGCAGAGGCTGTAGAGTCCGACAGAAGTCAGACCCTTTCGCCTGGACAAAGCTGATGTTCTGCTCTGGACAAAGGATCTGTAAGGAAGGACCTTAATCGATACCACTAGCATGAGGCCCCTTAGCCTTTTGAGAATGGAGGTAGATTATTTGGACAAATAATTTGAACTTCATCACTAAATAGTGTTCAGGAACAGCTGTGTAAGAGATGTGCCTTCTGTCCTGTGCCCCTGCCTTCTGTCCTGTGCCCCTGCCTTCTGTCCTGTACCCCTGCCTTCT